>NC_142937.1:36371355-36401355 GCF_046866305.1 Octopus bimaculoides
ATAACCTGTATTCATTCTATCAGTATCAGTTAAGGAGACCGAAACACACCAACAAGAGTTACTTAGAAGTGGGGGTGGGGGAGAAATATAAACAAAAGGACACACATGTTTTTATGTGTGTATGTGTGTATGTGTGAGCGCTCACACACATGTATACACAGGCATATATATGCACTTCTATATGTATGTATATAGAATGCCTGTATATATTGATATTGAATTGCAATACAAAATTTCCTTTCGGTTCTAATTTCCAACAATGCACTATATTTAAATAATTTTTTCGCTAATACAGTTCTATATTTAAGAGATGAGGAATTCTGTACATTATTTGCATTATTTACATATGCCCACGGGCATATGGCATAGTGGTTAAGAGCGCGGGCTACTAATCCCAAGATTCCGACTTCGATTCCAGGCAGCGACCTGAATAATAATAATAGTAATAATAATAATAACAACAACAACAGCAACATCGAAAAATACCTTAGGAATGAGAACCCAAGTTCGAAATTTCCCCAAGACACTCGATGAAGGCAGGACGGTATATCAGCCGCAACGTTGTGTTAACAACAAAGAAGATGAGGACAAATATCCCTCAAATGTAAATAATGTAAATTATTTGTTCACTTCACGATATTTTCAGACAAACCCGTGGCAAATGACAATAGGCAATCATCATATCTCTGTTACTGATCAACTAAGGAAAGCCGTGTCCATTACGCAGGATTGTTCGGAGATCATATATGAAGTAATTCGAAATTCTAGAAAAATTGCCGAATTCATTTAAATCACATATTTTACCTTTAAATAAAGAAGTGCACATTAGATAATATAGTACCAAAATGTATACAATTACAAACGATTTTCTTAGAATAATATAAATCACCAGCAGTATATATAAACTATTGTGCCTAAAGTGAAAACAGAAAAGCAATAAAATGTCCATAGTTTCCATTATTACACATTAGCTATTTACTACTATCCAACAGACTTCTGTCCTGATAACAGAGTGCGTTTTCCTCCGGTCCTGCACCTAGCGTGCAATAAGAGTGTTGGCCCAACTGTTAGCATGGAGAAAGTCTACCAGCTTGGTGGCAAAACCTGCTGTACTCTTTTACCACAAATTCCTCTCGTTCTTTCTTCCTGTTTCTGTTGTACTTGCATTGAAAAGGGCGAGCCTTGTCACACTATGTGTCAAGCTGAATCTCCCCGAGAACTACGTTAAGGGTACACGTGTCTGTGGAGTGTTCAGTCACTTGCGGGTTTATTTCACGAGCAGGCTGTTCCATTGATCGGATCAACTATAACCCTCGTCGTGTAACCGACGGAGTACCACGACATATATATATATATATATATATATATATATATATATATATATATATATATATATATATATATATATACGTATGTATGAATGTATACACACACATCAGACATATACATATACGCCTATGCAAGTACATTATGCTCCATTTCTATGCTGTGTCTTCCACGATAAAAAATCCTTCTCTATCTTCGTAGTTAAACGAAAATGATGCTGCCGGAACGATGTACTTATATATAGAATATAATATATGTATGTATGTATGTATGTATGTATGTATGTATGTATATACATCGTCTGTATGTATATTCTATGCTAGTGGTCGTTAGGAGATTATTTATTAATAGTAGCGTTGTGGAACTGATGATGTCGTTAGTGGAATGAGGTAGTTGTGAGGCGGAACACAAACGGTTAGTAATTCAATTATTCATGAAGCTGCGTGCAAACAACTAATATTTATAGACACACACAGCTCCATCAGTTTTGGAAGTTCTCTGAAAGTACTCTTGTGTGTCAGCTAAATGAGACAGACTAATACGCACACTAGCATAATCGATAGCCAATCACGTGCAAGTGTGCTGGAATGATATTTTGTTTTGTACTTGCGTATATGTTGTGTGCGCGTGATTGTATGCGCATGTGTGAAGCTGCTTGAGTGCATGTGTTTGTTTTGTGTGTGTTTGTGTTTGTATGGGCGTGCGCGTGTGTATGTATGTGTGTGTTTGTGGGGCTGCTTGCGTTTGTGTATTACCGTATTTGTGTGAGTGCATTGTCGGTGTGTGCCTATATGGATGTGCATTTATGTGTACACGTGAGTATGCAAGTGACAGTGTGTGTGTTTGGTGTATTGCTTTGCGTGCTATGATTTTAGACGTGAAGTGTGTATATATGCCCACGTGTGTGTGCATTTGTTTGTCTGTTTGTGTGTACGTGCTTTTATGTGTATATATATGGCTATCAGAACATATATGTATTTAGTGTACCTGTAAGTATGTTTGTGTACACGCGTGATCAATATGTGTGCGTGCAAGCTTCCTTTTAATTTTTCGATTATTTTATCTATTTATTTATTATTTATTTTATTTTAGCATTATTATATATATTTTTTTTTTTTGCAGCGGTTGTATATGAGAATGACGGTGGTTGTTGTGTTAGTACTGGGGCAGCTGGTAAGGAGGACAGTGGTGATTCTCTTGGTTGTGGGAATGATGGCAGAGATGAGAATGGAGATAGTGATTATGTAGACAGAAGCGCATCAGATGTCGGAGGAGATACATCAGTAAGAAAGTGCAGTAAAAGGAGAACTGCGAGGAGGATTGGTTGGAGGAGAGAAGGACATGTGAGAAACGTGCGTGCTTTGCGAAACGAAACGCAATCGTAATATCGTGACAACATGTTAAATTTATGATGACACTGATGTGATGATAACGAGAATGATGATGATGATGATGATGGTGGTGGTGGTGGTGGTGATGGCGATGATGTTAGTGTTGTTGTGGATGGTAGTGGTGGTGGTAATGGCAGTGGTAGTGGTGATTGTAGTTAAGTGCTTCTGTTACCTGTGCAAAGTTATACATTAACGTAAGCAGAATAGTGCTCCTATCATTATTTAATATGGGAATGATGTGTGCAATATAACGTGGTTTTTACTTTACTTTTCTCCTCACACTAGTTTAATCGGATGATTTCACTTCTGGTAGATCTGTTCTCGTCTAAATACTGATTACGAAAATGGCTGCTTTTCAAATAGCTATGACTAAAAGGGAAGTAACTCTGCTAAACTTATAACGAATTGTTTGAAACGTTTAATTTCTTTTTTTTTTTAGTTTCCGTTTTCTTCATCCAATAACTACACTTTCCGCGTAAACAATGTTCAGTTATTTCATGCGTGTATACGTGTGTGCATGTGTATGTGTGTGAGTACGTGTGTGTATGTGTGTATGTATGTATGTGTGTGTGTGTGTGTGTGTGTGTGTGTGTGTGTGCATGTGTAATTTCTTTACTGTTAGAATGATGAAAATGAAAATAGCTAAATAAATAAGGTGGCGTCCATGCAATGATGATTCGTATACATTCACTTCCATACTGTTGTTTCTAGTCATGGAATTTGAACCTTCAAATGGCTCAGTCTACTTTGGTGCAAAGAATCAGTAAGGTTAAAACAGACTTCGCTTATCGTAGTAGCTTAGGCATTTGATATCTGGCTTGATAACTTCCAATCTATCTTTGGGACAAATGATACGAATCAATGGTTCCGTACAAGTGATATAACATATTAGACGTAGTATTCGCAACTAAATCGCGATTCTGGAAACTTCAGAGATTGATTTTTTGAAGGATACACTATTTTCGAGATTTAAAAAATGCCTCAATTAAAATAAAAGCATTTCGAAACAAATCATCAACGGGATGATATTTGCTAAAAAATAAAGCTGGTAGAGACTCACTTTGGTGGAGTAACGTATAAACTCATTCCTAACGGGATCTGAACTCAGAATATGAAAAGACAAACGACTATACTAAATTTCTTCTGGCCCATTTCTCAGCTGTCTAAGTCACCTATTCCAAGTGGCTTCACATTTTTTCACTTCCTAACTGCCCATCACATTCAATGCATTTTTTAATACATACATACATACATACATACATGTGTGGGTATGTCTGTCTGTCTGTCTCTCTGTTCATGTATTTATTAAAATGTATATGATTGAAAACATCATTATTTTCAAGGTAAATTTTCTTAACATTTTTGAAAATATTCTTTCAAATTTCATGAAACACTGTAAAAAAAAAAAAAAGACAAGAAAAAATTGTGAGGTAAAAATTACAAAACGACATTAAAAAATAGAACATTAAAACCGAGATTTACAAAAGTATTCTGAAAAAATCATTTCCCAAACGTCTCTGAAGATAAAATCTGTCTATTGAATTCGTTGGATGTAAATTTTCTTGAAATGACAACTTCACATGTTTTGTTTTAATATATTCTCCGCGATTCTGAATATAAAAATGAGAACAATCACTCACGTTGACACACCGAATGACACGTTATAATAAAGTTATTTATTTATTTATCTTATTATTTAACAAAAAAGTGTTTTCCTGTTTTCTTATTAATTTGCATAAGCGCTTGAAAATGTTTTCCTCTCGCTTGCCTTTGTGTGCGCGTGTTTGTGTGTGTGTGTGTGTGTGTGTGTGTGTGTGTGTGTGTGTGTGTGTGATTCTGTATAGGTTTCCATGTTTGTGTACACATATGTGTGTGTGTAGATGTATGTTTATATATAATTGTTTGTGTATGTTATTATTATGTCTATAAGTATGATTGTGTTACAGTGTTCGTGTTTTATGTGTATGTGCATGAGTGATTGAAAGAATGCATGTGTGTATTTGTATGTTTATGTTTGTAAGCATAATTATACATAAATAAAACAAAAGAGGTGATGTTTATATCTATTAATTAGATAGCTTGATATCTCAGGAGACAAGTGATAATACAGAGTTTGCTTTTCTTCCTTTTGAATGTCTCAAAACTAAAAAAATATCTGCTGAAATATTAACTCCTATATTATCCTATCAATACAAATAATACTTAGATGTCCTTTCATTAAGACACACACTATTGTATCTCCGTTTCATTCCTCGTTTCTATTTATTATTTATTCTCTATTTCTCTCTCTATATATATATTTCTTACTCGTTGTATATATATGTGTGTGTGTGTGTGTGTATGCGTGTGTGTGTGTGCGTGTGTGTGTGTGTGTGTGTGTGTGTGTGTGTGTTGGAGACAGAGAATGAGAAGAGGGAGAGAAAGAGAGAGATGTAATTGAGTAAATTACTCCCTTACGTTGCGAATAACTCCCTCGTTGAACAAAAATTCGATATACGCAACTGAGTTAATATTAAATGAAGATGACCATCTGTATTTCATACACAATGTATGCACACAATTGATAGGCAAGTTACTGTGATATTCATCATGAAATAATAGCTCTCATGAGCGTATAGTATTAAGAACAAATTAGATCTTGAAGGTGAGAGGGAAACTTCATTCAGCTGCAGTAGCTTGGTCGCTAGAAGCTTTTCGGGTTTTTGGACTTTCTCAGTGATGTGTTCTCGCAACTTCTCTCATGCTTCGGTGAGAATTGTCACCTTCTTATATGAGAAGCTGTGAAAAGAATCATTGATATTCAGAGTAACCACTCCAATATATAACTGGCATATGCAACTGAAGAAGTATTCAATTAAAACAACCGTATTTCATGAATATACAGCGTTGATAGGCCAGCTATAGCTGTAATCGTAACTCAGTAGTAATTCTTATTGACGTGCAGTGTTAAAAACACGAGAAATACCGGAGTGAGCAAAAAAAAAATCAGCTTTGCTGTGGCAAGTAAGTTGGCCACATGCATATTGGCCATTGCATGGCCTTCTGGGGGAGCGCATACGGAGCCAGGCATTTGCATGTATGAGAATGTATCATCTGCCCATACGAGAAACACTGAATAAGACATTCGCTGATCAAGCAAATAGCCCCCCGGTATACACAATTGAGACAATATATACGTCAGGTATACGCATTTGAGTCAATATTAAATAAAGAGAGTAATTAATGTATCATATTTAATCGATAGACAGCATTGATAGGCCACGTACTGCCGTATTGGTACTGAGATATATTCTTGTATCGGCGTGATGTACTAAAAACGGAGAAATAATTACCATAGGATGATAAAAAATGGGCCCTGTAGAGGAGTGTTATATTGATACATGCATTCCAGTTTAATATCTTATAGACGTTGCGTGGACGAGAATTTATATCCTACCGATATAGTAAACTAGATATCAATTAAATATTGTTGCAAATGTATACACCAGGTTCTCATTCAATCATGTGGTTATTCGCATACACACATTGTGGCTGTCGACAGACTGTTGAGTATAACATCTTCAAGGTCTACCTTCCGTGCAATCATTCAGTGTCAATCTTTCATACGCTTTTATGATGACAACGGGATAACGAAACTAGGAGTCTATTTCCTAGACACAAAATGCACGTCATCGGAGGATTTCCTCACACCGGTCATCAAACTATTACGATTTCCTACAAATACCATGCGCAAGATGCTTCGTGTGCTCTCGAGACTTAAGAAACTGCAGAAACGATATTTCGTGTCATTGTGTGATATCTCAATCGTTTCAGAATTGTGACTCATTGAATGATTTTTGAGCCTAAAAAAACCGGAAGTAAAAATTACAAACAATATATTTTTTTTTTAACTTGGCATTCAACAAGTCCATTTTTTTAGTGTTCGAAACAAGATGCACGCGTAGATACATTAGGAATTACATCTTCGGTTGGACCTCTGAGAGCATATAGGTGTGTGTATGTGTGTGTGCGTGTGTGTACATATACACACATCCATATATATTACGTATGTGTGTGTGTGTGAGTGTGTGTCTGTATGTATATATATACACACACATATGTATGTGTGTATATATATATATATATATATATATATATATATATATATATACACACATACATGCAAAGATATTTTATGTGGTTATGTATTTGTATATGTATTCTTTTATTCTTTTATTTTCTTCAGTCATTTGACTGCTGGCATGCTAGAGAACCGCCTTTAGTCGAACAAATCGACCCGAGGACTTATTTGTGTTAGCCTAGTAACTTTTGTGTGTTTACGGGGATGTAAGCACACCAGTATGCACGCACAGGCACACACAAAAACACACACAAATATATATATATATATATATATATATATATATAATATATATATATATATATATATATATATATATATATATATATATATATATATATGTATATATATATATATATATATATATATATATAAAAATATAGGACGGTCTTGTTTCAGTTTCCGTCTCTCAAATCCACTTATAAGGTTTTTATCGGCCAGTTGCTATAGTATAAAATGCTCTCCCAAGGTGTCACGCAGTGGGACTGAACCCAGAACCACGTGGTTGGTAAGCAAGCTACTTACCACACAATCAACACTGCGCCTCTATGTGTGTATATGATATATCTATAGATATATCTTTAAGTCTTTCGCTTGATACAGACTCACACGCGCGCACCCACATCCAATGCTACGCACGCACGCGCGCGCACACACAATGACACACGGACGCATATGTATTCATAATATTTTTAAAAAGAGAGCGGTGACAGTGACTTCGGGGTAATCCACATGTTAAGTCTAAATGTGAAATAGCTTCTATTATTACGCGACATGAAAACGAATACTAATACACGCATACGCACACAGGCCTACATATACGCACAAACACACATACTCACACATAGACACACACACACACTCTCATATACATCCATATACATACATATACATATGTATCATATATATATATGCATGTATGTATGTATGTATTTGTGTATGTACGTGTATAGCCATGCATTTGACTGAAACCAGTCAGAAAGCAGAACTATTTACTTCGGTTTTGGAACGCTTTGATATTTTTATATGAACGCTGTCACCTATATAATGGCATACTTTTGAAATGTATCTAAGGCACTCCAGAGAAGTAAGGAAAATAATCTTGATACAATATATATTGATGGAAACTTAAATCGATAATTTTGTTTTTTATAAGCTATTGTTATAGCGAAATTACACAGAATGTAGAAATCGAAAGAATTTCAGATATAAATCAAAATTTTCTGATTTTATTATAATAAATTTTTGCCTGTATGTTTCTTTGATTGTTTGTGAATGTGTGCATGGATTGTGTGCATGGGTGTGTGTGTGTGTGCGTGTGTGTGCGTGCGCGCACGCGCGCCTTTGTGTATGTGTTTTCTTCCAGGCGCATTTTGTTGTATATCTATCTTGAAAGTAAATGGAAGAAAATGCCACGCCATATGTACTACTTCAAATACTACTGTACTAGGAGTATTATGTATAATGCACACACACGCACACGCATAAACACAGACACAGGTACATATATATATATATATATATATATATATATATATATATATATATATATATATATATATATATATATATATATATATATGGGAGAATATACAAATAATAACGACAGACGAGGACAGGTGGTGTAAATAACAAAAGTATATATTAGTATGACGCTCGGGAATACGGAAAGTCTTTGACGTTTCGAGCTACGCTCTTCAACAGAAAGAATACGGAGACAAGGAGAAAAACACGGAGAAAAAAAATTGAATAGTGTTCAGTCAACGGTCAATCATAATATATATATATATATATATATATATATATATATATATATATATATATAGTATAAATAATATATAGACATATGCATGTATCCATACATCTATGTACATGCCTACATCTATATGTATACATATATGCATATGTGGGTACAGGACATCAAAAAAGCGTTCAACACAATGAGAAACGAAAACAAAGACGAATACAGAAAACGAACTCTTAAGCACTAATCTACTGAACTGCAGTATCGTTTTCTGTGTCCACAATATTTCAAACTCTTCATACTGGCCAACTGAGTCATTTTGTGTAATCTCTACAATGTTGGACCAAACTTACCGATAACCATCAATTTCTGTGTATGTCCGACAAATATATTAGTTTCACCAACCACGATGAACAAGCAGCCATCGTGGTGTACACTATTTCAGTACTAAGATTGGGTGTGTTAATGACAAGCAGAAACACATAAGACAATTATTTTGAGAGACGATATAGAATCAGCCAGAATAAACGTTATTGGAACTCGCCTAATACAGAGCATCCGGTCGTAGTAACTGTCAGGTCCATGTTCAAATGCAGGAAACGAGAGACTACTCATGTAAAAAGGGTTTCCTGGAGTTACCTCAGATAAACATGTACGTGGTATAACATATGGTTAATTTATATTTACCCTCATTGTAAAACTAGAATATGTAGATTTACCACTGTTCAGAGTACATTGGGCCGACTGATTTCGTCTGTGGTAAAAATTATTTTTGATTTTGTCAGCCGAAGTTCGTATACCTACAGTATCATACAAAACAATATAAATATACTAAGAGAAGCATGGCGTAATTTACCTTCCACATAAGTTTTACAACGTCACAATGCTGAGATCATAGTCTTTTAACTATAGAGCCATCACTGTGTGGTTATCGATAAACAGCGATACGGAAGTCATATATATTAATAAGTTAATGAAAGATATACTTAGCATCAAAGGAAAAATAGAAACAGTGTAAAAGCTGCATGAGCAATGGTAGCTAGAATCGTGATCTTTCAACACTTGAAGTTCAGAGGTCTATGTATAAGGTTTTTATTTTCACAGTCTTTCCTAATGTATGGTCATGAAACCGATTTTATATGATTCTTGAATAAAATATGTGTGCGTGTGAACGCATATGTGTACGCAGGTGTGTGTCAAGTTCGTGTAGATGTGTTTATGTGCATTCAAACCCATTCTTGTTTGGACGTTAGTTAATCAAATCTGTATTTATTTGCTCAAAACTTTCGTAAATTTTCCACACCCTATCTATCTATCTATCTAGGCGGGTCAGGTGTTCCTCGTCGACGCCCAGATTCTGCCCGAGATCGTCGTCGCACCTCCCCTCCACTAATCATCTATAGAACGCTTTTGTGGAATCAAAGTTGCACAAGATTGGTCCCGGACGGCAGAGTTGCTTGAAAGCAACGCGACACTCGCGGTGCCATTCGCCGAGCCTAGGCCTCTGTTTAATCCACGACTGCAGTTCGGCTAAGGAGACGAGCTGCGGGAAAGCGCGCCGCACAAACGGCGACCACACCTGTTCACCGTCGTCTGGGAAGCGCCGGAGATGTCGCAGTCTCAGCGCATGTCTGCGCATCATCAACCACGGCATACCCAGCCCGCCATTTAGCGGCTGTTGACAGCAAATGGATCGCCTAACCATCGGAACGCTTCCCTTCCACAAGAAGCGGAAGAGTATGCGTTCCAGTTTGGTGATGGTAGGGTCGGGACAAGGCACGACAGTCAGACGGTATTCGATGACGGCTGCAATGTATGCGTTCGCCACCTCCGCCCGACCTTTTAGGGATAGCTTCCTCTCGGCCCATTGCCGGGTGAGAGTGATCACCCTAGTCGTTATTTCGCCCCAGGTCTTCTCCATTTGGAGGTCCGGACCGAACCAGACTCGGCCCTTCTGTATGCATTGACTATTGAGCCTCTACTGCGGAAGCTGGCGACGCTGAGGGGCATCCCACGAGAGCTGGGATGTGGGACGAGCGTGTCTGCATACGCGGACGACGTCACCGTCATAGTGTCGAGCAAAAAGCACATCGAGCTGGTTGGCGAGGGACTAATTGAATACGAAGCGGTAACGGGAGCAAAAATTAGCCGGGATAAGTCAGTGGGCTCGCGGCTCGGCACCTGGAGAAGCAAGCACATGCCGTCTAACAGCGTCTCCACTCTGGGACGTTGGACCGACGGGCCGGTTAGATTGCTCGGAGTCTGGTTCGGTCCGGACCTCCAAATGGAGAACTGGGGCGAAATAACGACTAGGGTGGTCACTCTCACCCGGCAATGGGCCGAGAAGAAGCTATCCCTAAAAGGTCGGGCGGAGGTGGCGAACGCGTACATGGTATCCGTCATCGAATACCGTCTGACTGTCGTGCCTTGTCCCGACCCTACCATCACCAAACTGGAACGCATACTCTTCCGCTTCTTGTGGAAGGGAAGCGTTCCGATGGTTAGACGATCCATTTGCTGTCAACAGCCGCTAAATGGCGGGCTGGGTATGCCGTGGTTGATGATGCGCAGACATGCGCTGAGACTGCGACATCTCCGGCGCTTCCCAGACGACGGTGAACAGGTGTAGTCGCCGTTTGTGCGCCGCGCTTTCCCGCAGCTCGTCTCCTTAGCCGAACTGCAGTCGTGGATTAAACAGAGACCTAGGCTCGGCGAATGGCACCGCGAGTGTCGCGTTGGTCTCAAGCAACTCTACCGTCCGGGACCAATCTTGTGCAACTTTGATTCCGCAAAAGCGTTCTATAGATGATTAGTGGAGTGGAGGTGCGACGACGATCTCGGGCAGAATCTGGGCGTCGACGAGGAACACCTGACCCGCCTGTTCAGGACAACTTTCGGGCCGGGACCTATGGACAACCACCAGAGATCCCTGGCCTGGCAGTACTATCGAGAAGCATTACCCGTTCGGGGTAAGCTTTAGAGGCACGGTTCGAGACACACCGGACCGACCTGCCCGAGTTGCAGTCAGAGCGACGAAACTGTTCTGCACGCACTCGTGCAGTGTCAAAAGATTTCCGACCTGTGGGCTTATGCCGAACGTCTGCTGTCACGTGTGGGACGAGTCCGCTTGTCAGCCGAGTCTGTTGTGCAAATTGCTCCACCACCGTCCTTCAACAGGGAAGGCAAGGCAGTGTTCATCATACTGGTGGCCATGGTGAAAGAATGTGTGTGGTGGACCCGAGCGAAAGGATTAGAGACGAAAACTTACCTCTCTGGCCAATTGCTCATCAACTTTTTCAAGTATCACTTGAAAAGGAAGGTGAGAATAGAGAGACAGTTTTTGTCTCGTGAAAGTTTCATTAAAAGGTGGGTGAATGTAGCAAAGATGGTGCGTGCGATTGACGATACCTCTTTGAGCATGATCCTATAAATCGAGAAAAAAAAAGAAAAAGAAAAAAAGAGAGAGAGAGAGAGCACTTCGCTCTCATGTGTCTATTCCCTGCTGAGGTTACCATGGTCTTTTCCGTAGGCTTTCCTCTCCATGGATAAACCTAATGTTACCCTATTTTACACAATTGACATTTTCTGTGATATACAAATCCCCCCTTTTGGGGGGGGGGGCCCTACCGATCCCTTTTGATCGGATTTTTTTTTTTTTGTTTTTAAAGAAAAGGTTTACAGTTGTATTTGTCCCCTCTTTGTGCAGCCCTGTGTGGCTAATAAAAGAAAGTTATTTATCTATCCATCTATCTCTCTCTCTCTCTCTATATATATATATATATATATATATATATGTATATATATATATATATATATATATATATATATATATATTTGTTCATAGAAAAACATGTAATCGTTATCAATATAGCAACAGATTTCACCGCAAAAAGTCTAAAGTAGACAAGTCTCCTTAAGGATCGTTCTCTTTTAAATTTAAAACTTTGGATATATATATATATATATATATATATATATATATATATATATATATATATATATATATATATATATATATATATATATATATATATATATATATATATATACATATATATATATATATGTATATATATATATATATATATATATATATATATATATATCAATTTCACTATCTATCAGTCTATCATTTTATCTATTTGTATATTCAATAACCCATCGACTTACGTTTCCCTTGTTTGCTCTCTTGTTCAGAGAAATAAAAATAGACTCTTTTATACGGATTAAAAATGGAATATATGTAGATAAAGAGTCAGAAAGGTTTCATTGTACATCATATATCTCACGAGACAGAATATGTAGAAATATTTAGCACCATATGTTCTTTATTTCAATTTCTGATTTAACGGTATTAGCAAAAGCATGAGCAATAAAACAGCAGTTTACTTAATCTCTAAATATGGCTTGTATCTTTTTTAATCAGAAACAATTCACGAACACTTCTACATCATCTTTAACATCAAAGTATTGCGGCATCTTAATCAGATTAATTGGAAACGTCTTATTGTATTTCTGAGAGAGGGATGAACATGTACACATAAAGCTTGATAAATGAATGATTGAATATTATAGCAGTTTTTGTTATCGTTGTTATTATTATTGTAACTGTTGTGGTCTTTGTATTATTATTATTATTATTATTATTATTATTATTATTATTATTATTATTATTGATGTTTTTTCTCCCATTATCCTTATTTCAGGTGTTTATATATATATTGCGTGACTTCACTCTATAATCAAGTGCAATTCTATATGTTTGCTATGTGAAAGTCTTATTGTATTCATCATTAGTGCTTTCTATTAAAACTACTCTGTATAAAATCGGCTGCTATGCGTTCAATTTTTAGGTCTGTTACGTGCAATAAAGCTAGCGTTAATTTAATTTACGCTTTATGTTTTCATGAAACATTGTACGTAACGTAATATTCATTTTACATGTCGATAAAAGCAGATGCATAAATATCTTCATATTTTACAGTTTTCAAACTCTGTGGACTTAGACATCGAGGTCATTCGTTCAGTTAATCAGTTGATTCATCACAAGTTTACGATGGGTCAAGAAAGCGATTAATCAATTACAATTACTGTTTTACGCGATTTGAAAATTGTATTGTGTGCAAATATCGTGTCATAACCAAAAGTCGTATTTTCGTGCAATTTTTACGTAAGGCATATCATTCCTTTCATGGGAAAAGAATTCCATTACATTCTTTTAAATATCAGTTGTACATTGATAGTCGACTATGCAAATAATGTGAATAAAATTCGATTATAATATGTAAAATTATTACCGAAACTGCGACGAAAATGAATCTTAATTTTATAATGTAGAATCTTCCATTGCTGCATAGGCAATAACTGCTAGACTCATCTAATTGTATATCTGTTATTAGCTTTTCAGTGACAAAAAAAAAGAAAAGAATATAACAGTTCCAGGTAACTACGAAAACATTTCAGCCCTAAGTAAGTACAAGTAAATGTAAATTTTTAGGTTAAAATGGCTATTTATATGAATTTGTTTACAAACCGTGTGTCGCAATTAGTATATGTATACAATTCTGTTCAATATCGAACTAGCTTTGCATTGAGACAGCATTGCGTGATGACATTCAGTCACTTCAATATGAACATGAACTTTGAAACAATTGTGTATGATTGTGTGTGTGTGTGTGTGTGTGTGTGTGTGTGTGTGTGCGTGTGTGTGTGTGTGTGTGTGTGTGTGTGTGTGTGTGTGTTTGTGTGAAACAAGAATGATGCAAAACAACTCCAAGTGTATCACTATAAAAACTAAACAGACAAAAGTTTAAAATAATATCTTGTGATATGTCAGTTTTCCTTTAAGAAAATAAACTTGGGATTCAGATGATTTTCTGTTTGCACATTTTTTTTCATATATATATATATATATATATATATATATATATATATATATATATATATATATATATATATATATATATATCTGTATCTATATCTATCTATATATCTATCTATCTACATATGTATATTTATATCTGCTTTCTCTTTTTACCGTTATTGTTTTGTCAGTTTGAATTCTGGTTGAGGTGCGTTGCATTTTGTTCACATGAAGCTGTTTTGCTCATAACATAGTGACGTTTTAAATATCTCTTTTGTAATACCATTCATATAGCCTCGATGCTAGCATATGTATGATACACAGCGTGGTCAGTTCACTTGATGTTGAGGGTTGTTGACCCCTGACAAGAAGTATTTTTCATAAGGTGAAGAGAAACTTGTCAGCAGAGAGACTTGTCAGAAACTTGGTGGCAGCTACTTCGCATTTTATGCTATGAAATGACTACACGAACACCGTGATACCTTCTTCGATCCAATTAAGTAATAAAATATTCCGCAATTTCAAATGATAAAACAGAAAGCTCAAAATGCGAAATAAAGTGATAATACTAATGGTCATATTAAGGCTCGATTTTAATACAAATATATGGAATATTATTATTCAAGAAATTATAACTTTCTGCGTTCGCCTGCTCACTCTTACTTTCATCAAAGAACAAGATCCTCTGCTTAAGCCTATTAAATTGGTATACAAAAGCGTTACCCAGATCATACGTGACAATTTTGTTACCCAGATATAAATATGAAGAACAGAGAAATACAATTGCTCAAAATCTGACCAGACAACACAAACCAAAGACGACCTACCTACCTGAAATTCTTCAAAGCAAAAGAGAATATAAAATCATTTTTACAGTACGCCTTTTTTAGATAGCAGATGCATTCAACCGATGTTCACGGAAATGTAAATGTGAGTTTAGCATAAGAGAAATGCTACCGTGCGATTTTAGGGAACAAATGGAGTGCTGAAATCCATACGTTTATGAAAACACCAATATATTAAGGATGAACCGGACACCAAATTACTTTGCTTTTAAAAATACCATACATCTTTATCAGTTAGTTTCACCATAATATGTATTCACTCTAATGTGGCCAGATATCTTCTTTGCCGTGTTAGTCGTACTGAACTGTCTTCGATACTGATGTCCGCACATTTGGCAGCTAGCATGGGTTTTACGTAGCATTGGTCCTGGCTGGATCCAGCTATTCACCTGCTGTAAATCTACAAGTCGATTCATAAGGGGGAATCATAGACTTTATAATCAGAGATCAAATCTGAGAGTCATGTAACAATTTTGCACCTTTAATATTATTAAATAATTTGAATTCACGTTGGTGCGGTTTCTTCAAGCCAAATATGTAACAAACGAATATATACGTTTGTCATAGGAATGACTAGAAGAAAGCATCAAATATGAATGATGCCCATTGTGATAAGTTCCGCTTTAGTACACTTGCGGACGAAATATTTCCTCCCCAAAAATTGTTTAGCGAAGCTCATAACGAAAGCTTATTATCGTGTAGATATATTATGTTCTTCGCACAATATAGCAAGAGCATAATACGAGACGTGCATAATATATGAGAAGAGAAGTAATTAGAGACATAGTCAATCAATTTGCTTTTATAGTGGCGTATAGTTTTATACAGGTTGAGTACATCAATATATATATATATATATATATATATATATATATATAAAAGATAATAAGAGTGAAAAAACTACAGAAGGCTTATGTTACATGGTTAAAGTATATATTTAAATTATGTCAGAAAAATGTAAGAAAAAAATTATAAAAATGTTATAAAATCTTTTTGGTATATAAACATTGTATTTTGAGAAATAACCGGTTTCGTGTTGTCTTTTCAAATTTCTCCATTTCATTGTGTCGTGTTCGTTCCAGTCTGAGAAAGAAGAGTTCTAGATAGGGGGAGGTAATTAGGGATTTCTTCCGGTATAGGGGAGATAATCGAAATCTAGGAGGTGGTAGAATTTGATTAATTTACCATGGTTTTGTTCTATATTTTTTCCCCCTTTTTTTTTCCCCAGTGGGGTGATGAATTTCCTTATTTAAATGTGTTAGCAATGGTTAAGTTTGGGTTTGTATTTTTGAATGAAAAAGGTTTCCTTATTTAATCTAATCTGTGTTGGTGTTTTAATGGCACATTGATAAAAAGGAAAGATTATAAATTGTGGTAGCATTTGTTTTGCGCATTTTTCAATATGATCACTAAAAGGTATCATTCGGTATTCTGGGTGTGCAATCTGCTGGCGATGCAGAGTGCATCTACGTCTGAGCGATAACCCTGTAGACCCTATGTAGTTCTCGTGGCAGCCCGAACATCTTATTACGTTAATAAGATTTTCTGAGGCACAAGTAAAGTTAGATTTAACTTTGAATCTGTATCCCTCTTTGAAGAGGAATTCTGAACCTTCTAGAATGTTTGGGCATGTTGCACAATTTGGTCGACCACATTTGTTTACTTTCGCATCTGTTGTTTCGGAAAGTAATTTTGCCTTTGTGAGGATCTTTTTCAGTGATTTTGGTTGTTTGTGGCTTTTGATGATTTATATATATATATATACACACATATATATGCAGAAATACAGAGAGGGAAAAAGCGATCCATTTAATGCGAAAGCATTTTTAACCTTCGAAACTGACAAGCGAAGTTTAATATAAAAACAAGCTGATTATTCTGTCCTCTCAGATTTTCTTTTCTAAAGAACCTAAATCCTGTTTGATCCTGTTTGTGGGATGAATTTTCGGGTGAATTGTACGCTTCGGCAGCATCAGAGGTTTCAAGAAACAAATAATTAATGACTGTGCCAAGTGATTCTGTTGAATTTAAAGGCTCCTGAAATGGAGTGTCAATATTAATGTGTTAAGAGATGCGATATAATAAAGTGGGCGTTTATGTCCAGTGACCAGTATATCCTTGAGGCTACTTCAATATTGACAACAAACGAGGGGCGGAATCGAAATTGAATCCAGATTTATTGATTCAAGAAGAAATGTATGGAGAAGCCGATGCGCATGCAAACAATACATACACATGTACACGTAGATATATAAGTCTAAAAAAATATACAAAATATAAAATTGTGTGAAAAGTGAATACGTGAGATTATAAACATGATCAATGTGTGTATGGATCGAAATATGTATATGTAGATAAATATCTGATTCTGTATATATACATATGGGTGTGTGTGTATGTGTATATGTGTATATATATATATATATATATATATATATATATATATATATATATATATATATATATATATATATATATATATATATATATATATATATATATATATATATATATATATATATATATATATATATATATATATATATATATATATATATATATATATATATATACATATATATATATACATATATATATATATATATATATATATATATATATATATATATATATATATATATATATATATATATATATATATATATATATATATACACACATATATATATACATATATATATATGTAATTATATATACAAATATATATATACACAGACTAACGTAGTTGCACACCTCATATAAATTTATTTCCGTACATGTACATGGGCCTCCACACACACACATATACACGCAGACGGATATATATATATATATATATAATATATATATATATATATATATATATATATATATATATGTGTATCTATAATCTCTCCGATATTCACCTATTACACAATAATATTAATAAGAAATAATAAGTATGCAGTTTGCCTCATGTTACATTAACTAGTGCCATTGCCCACGGTGCATTCAACGATATTCATCGTGATAAATGAAGCAGAATGATTCCTCTGAATTACGATAGCTAAATCAGATTTGAGCTTTTTAATTTCATTATGATTTATAAGAGGGCAAGTTATTCAATATCCTGTAAGTAATTGTGTCTTACAAACTTACACATATCGCAAGATTTCTTTTAAATTTTCAACTCAGCATCAAGTCTAAATGACAAGCGAAGCAGAATCTAATGTTTCCAGTTGGTGCCTGTAAATAAAATGTATGAAAAAGAAACCAATTCCACTCATTCCTCCCTTTCCTTCTCCCCCTCTCCATTCATTTCTTCTTTCTCTTCTACTGCTACTGCTGTTTGGTTTCTGTTCATTGCTAAAATTAATTGACTTGCTAAAAGTGTTTAATTGACTAGAAAGCGGTCGCCTTTCTTTTCAAACTTTGTTGTGTGTGTATGGATACGGCGCATATGTATACATTCATACATACATACACACACACACACACACACACACAAACTCACACAAATATATACATATATATATATATATATGCATGTATATATACATACATATACATACATACATATATATATATATATATATATATATATATATATATATATATATATATATATATATATATATATACTTACATTTATGTATGTATGCACACAGGTATCATACCACATTGTGCGTTTATGTTCCTTATATTTTTATGTAAGGAATATCACTGTATCAGTATGTTAACTCTACATTTTTAGACATAAAATGTTGCATAAGTGCGTTTTATGAGAGTAAGCACACCTATATCTGTACATATACACATGATTTCGCGCACAACCGCATACACTTCCTGTTTCTCTCTCTCTCTCTCTCTCTCTCTCTCTCTCTCTCTCTCTCTCTCTCTCTCTCCCTCTCTCTCTCTCTCTCTCTCTCTCTCTCTCTCTCTCTCTCTCTGTCCACATATAAACACGCACACAAACACTGAAAACCAGCACATTTATATACATACACACTCATAAATATATGTATGTTAATGTTTTGTGCAAGTGTGTGATTGCTTCCTGTAATTTTCTATTGCGTAACGGTCTCTGTGTGTAGGTATATAAAAGCGAATGTGTACCGGTGCTGAAAGCATGTAATTTGTTACTGAATTCCGAATTAACAAACTGCGATATTTGTGTATGAGTTTGGAAGTTTTAAGTTAAATGCGGAATATATGAACCATTCATTCTTTAGCTATATATACTCCGATTCGTGAAAACACAAATGCTCACTCATACAAACACATAAACTCACACAAGCACAGCCATACATGCACAGGGTATGTATGACTGCATGGTGTGTGCGTGTGCGTTTGTGTGTGTTTGTCTGTGTGTGCTTATGTGTGTGTGTTTATCGTAATATACATTCACATAGAAATAATGGAGTTTAAAGTTTAACATTTGACTTTTTAAAACGTCCAAACTCACATAAGTGTCGTAACTTTATTAAACACACACACACGTTCATACGTATGCATATATACATACATTTGAGAGTATGTATATACACGTTTATCTACACACTCACACAACAAGTGCGCATACAATCATTCATATGTAAATAATATACACATATAATCATACATGTCCTATTATAAATCAGAATGAAGTGTCTCTGTCCGTTACGTCTTTATGTTCGTTAACTCCTCTTAGACCGTGGATGCAAGGACAACGAAACTCAAACCAGCAACTCCCCTAATCATAGGGAATGTCCTAAAGGAATCTAGTTTTTTAAGGGCCGCTTAATTATGGCCACCTAATTGGGGCCCCACAGAGCCTCCCTATTTTCACTGCATTTTAAACTATATACATGGCATTGGCGACCAAATTGAAGCAATGACAATGAATTTCTTACAATGAACTCCCGGTAAGTATCGTAAGGCGTTTCA
Source organism: Octopus bimaculoides (assembly GCF_046866305.1). Taxonomy (NCBI): domain Eukaryota; kingdom Metazoa; phylum Mollusca; class Cephalopoda; order Octopoda; family Octopodidae; genus Octopus; species Octopus bimaculoides. The sequence continues at coordinate 36,391,550 of NC_142937.1, forward strand.
ATTTCTGAAGGGCCACTTAAATGGAATCCCACTGACCCCACCTTTTTTTATATGTTTTCCTCGTTTCTACGCTTATTGATTAAACTATGATCAGCATCAGTGGTTAGTACATTTACAGAAATAAGTTTGGGCATTCTAAATACCTTAATGTACATTCAAATCGGGATAAAGAGTTATAGCAGGTACGTTTCAAGGGTGGTAGTGTGGATATTTATATTTTGTAGTTTATGAAACTTATGTCTGATGATATATATATATATATATATATACGTGGTCTGATCAATAAGTATTCGGCCCGTTGCTATAGTAACGACGCTAAAATACAACTAAAATACGCTGAGTATACACACTAAGTTTTAACGTTCTAGCTCTGTTCCGCTCAATTACAACTATATATATATATATATATATATATATATATATATATATATATATATATATATATATGTATATATATATATATATATATATATATATACATACATACATACACATACACACACACACACACACACACACACACACACACACACACACACACACATCTATATGTATATATATATATATATATATATATATATATATATACATACATACACATACACACACACACACACACACACACACACACACACACACACATCTATATGTATATATATATATATATATATATATATATATATATATATATATATATATATATATATATATATATATATATATATATATATATATATATAGTCGTTTAAGGGCCACGATACATGTCTTCAGGCGCTACTAGTATGGAAGGAAGCAGAAATAACCGTCAACAACAGAAAAAAAACATATAATCGTACGGATTGAAGTGAAATTCATGAAGATACTTCTGTCAGTATATTATGAAATGAAGTACAGTCCAGTTTGATTTACACAGAGATGAAGTTATAGGCATCTTTAGAGGTGTAAACGGAAACACCCTAAACAGTTTGAGGAAGGACCTGATTCATGCGTTTAACCCCCGCATTATTATAGTTACCATTTAGATCAACCTTATCGTAGTTAATTTTTTAGATGCTACATTTAATTTGAGGGTTCGCACGATCCCTGCCACAAACCAAATTAAGCTGTCGTATACATGCACAACCTTCTGTCATTCATCTATTTTTTCCATAACACATGACAGGGTTATGTAAGAGGATCTCAACCCTATCCTCGAATAAGAAGATTTTTTAAAACACCGGTATGAATGCATGTGTAAATATATATATATATATATATATATATATATATATATATATATATATATATATATATATATATATATATATATATATATACATATATATATATATATACATTAGATGCGTATCAATTCAAAAGTAACGCTCTCCTATAACACCACCACAAAATTTTGATCGACTAATCAACAACTCATTGGACGATGAATAACTCCTTTTAATAGTGATTGATGTTAACGCAATACCAATTGTTTCATGTAGGATAGCAATTTCTAGCAATTATTCGGCTAAAGGTAAATTAACACAGACGTAGCAGATACATTTCTAAGACTGCATACAAACGTGAAGCCAGGTGAGATTTCGCTTAAGATAAAAGGTGGTATATTAATTAATTGGGTAATGAGATTTACTCATTAACACATTATTTTAATGGTGTCTTTCCCTTGCGTTGCTTCGTTTGAAAGATGCTAGCGACTTTGATTTGCAAATGCCATATGCTGACATGAAACATAATATATAAAACACCACTGTTGTGCAAATTCACTAGATATTCTGTCTGAAGATATGTATTGATATATTCACCTGTGCAAAAATATATAAGCGAGATACCGTCTACACGTAGTGAATAAAATATCGCTGATGTTACAATTGCTTTCTGACAATTGGATTAGAATATGCATTTAGTTACTTTCTTACGTGATGTATGCGTAAGATCTATACTGGAATAGTCTATTAAAACATTTGTATCTCCATCTGTAGCCATTTATGCGTAAATTCAAGCTGCTATGCCAGTAGTGTTCTATGTTCTTCGGTTGATTAATTGCTAACAATTACTGTGAAAACATTAGTACTGCATTAACTCCATTAAATTTATTAACAAATTTTTGGCCGAACAATATCTGTCTATCTATCTAACTATCTATCTATCTATCTATCTAACTATCTATCTATCTATCTATATATCTATCTATCTATCTACATATATATACATATATATATATATATATATATATATATATATATATATATATATATATATATATATATATATATACTTGCAAAAAAGGACGTGTGCGTTCAATAATCTGTCCCTTCCTCCTTGTTCCACTTCCTCCCTCCACCATCCTCTCTATCTATTTATCTATCTGTCTTCCTCTATCATCCCATCTACCCCTCTGTCCTGGCCTCTACTTCACTGCTTCTGTCCCTTCCTCCTTGTTCCACTTCCTCCCTCCACCATCCTCTCTGCTCTCGTGTGACCTGTGGTCAACTTTCTTTTCACTCCAGCCGCTGTGAAGGCAAGACGAACTACTAGCGTTCTACCTCAGATTTGCGTTTGGCCGTACGGCTTTTGAATGTTGTTTTCACTGTCCATTTTTTCCTGTCTTGGTTTCTGTTTGCCACCTTGGAATCCTCTGTGTAGTGGGTTGATCCACTACTCAGGAAGAGACTATTCTAGAGTACGTTCTGTCTTGTCTTCGAAACGTCTAGATAGAATAGAGACAGCTGATGAAGGGATATTCCAAGTGGCTTTCCGTTTTCCTATGTGTTCGTTCCGTTGTCTGTAGTTTATTGTTCTAACGCCCTGTACCCTGATATGCATGTATATACACATGTAGATGTAAGTATGTACATATATGTGTGTATACATGTATATATATTCTTTGTATATATATATATATATATATATATATATATATATATATATATATATATATATATATATCAGTTTATTTACCTACCTACCTACTTATCTGCCTCTCTGCCTATCTTTTGTCTATCTCCATATATATGTATATGTATATATATATATATATATATATATATATATATATATATATATATATATATATATATATATATATATATATATATATATATATATATATATATATATATATATATATATATATATATATATATATATATATGTATACATACATACATACATACATACATGCATACATACATACATGCATACATACATACATACATGCATACAAACATACATGCATACATACATACATAAATACGCATAACGCGCATTCATACATGCGGATCCTGACAGAGTAGAAGATCGGCGTATTCCTAATGATAGTCTGATAAAGCGGCACACCGACATATTCAACAATACGTATTGTGTAACTTTTCAAAAGAAATCATTTACATGAAATGAATTTAAAGAAAAACATGTAATCTGTATTAAAGTAGCTGCACACGTTGGTGAATATGATGTCCCTATGAGTAGTGCTATACCATATCTAGTACTTATGTATCTTCTTAACGAGTAATATACCCACTACAAATTTAATTATCACACTCACTTATTCCATGCAAATTTCTCTCGTAAAAGATGTTTACGTACAGTTGAATATGTGTAGATTTCGGTAATTCCGTTCATTCCGAACGCTTTTGTTTCTCTTGAAGCATTGTTGCTTACATTAATATAATACTCTCACTCAGATTTCTACCCAGCCCAGCGATATATATATATCTCGAAACACATTGGATCCTCCTTTGTTCATAACGGCTGTAATGAAGTGAAACCACTTTTATTGTAATGGAAAGATGTGAAATTCAATACTGAGATCACATACGTCAATCCTTTGGTGAAATATAATGTAAATACTTCATACTTCTGACGCCTGAGAAGATTCTCGAATCATCTTTATCAGATTAGCCTTTGTTTTCTTGTTCCTACGCTGCTGAACTAAATACACTATTTGTTGTACTAAATACACTACGTTGTTTCTAAATACACTAATGTTGCACTAAATACACTATATTTGTAACACGAGATCTATATGAGGGTGGGTTGAAAACTTCATAGGCTGACTATGAAGGAGTGATGCTAGAGTTGTAAAATCTTACATACCTTAATTTCAAATCTTAATGGCTGCATTGTTCCTCTCTAGCTAAAGAGACATCTGACTTTACAGAGAAGATTTCAGATGTAACGTGTGTTGTTATCATGTACCTACAGAAGAAACTTTTTATCTCCCAAAGACAGTCATGCTAACATGGCTGATTTATCAACATTGGAGCAGTGGGCAACTGAATTTAGGAAAGGAGGGGAAAATCTTGACGATGGGTCTGGAAATCCTTCAACTGCCACTACCGAGAAAAATATTGATCGTGTTCAGCAAATGCTGATGAACGATAAGCGATTGACCATAAATCAAATAGTCAATATTATTAGCATATCCTATGACAGAATTGAGAATATTCTGCACAACGAACTTGGCATTACGAAGGGTTCTGTTCGGTAGGTGCCACGTCTTCTGACATCTGATCAAATGTGCACCAGGCGTATCACATCATGAGAAAATCTAACATTCTTTGAGGCAGACCCAGCTGGTTTCCCCGAACGCTTCCTAGCCAGGATGAGTGTTAGCTTCAATACTTTGAACCACAGACAGAGAAAATTTGTGAAGTAGAAACACCTCACCTCACATGCTCTAAGGAAGGCCAAGATCATTTCATTTGCAAGGACAGTGATGGCTACAGTTTCTGGGACACAAAAGATGTTCTGTGTATTGACAGTCTTCAAAAGAGCTACACTATAAATGGCGAGTCCTATACCAACTTGCTGGAGCAGTTAGAAAAGTCTATCGAGACCAAACGTTTAGAGAATCTGACGAAATGCTCTTGTTTCATCAGCACAATACTCTAGCACACAAGTACTTCTTTCCAATGACTGATGTGCGTGACTGGCTTGCAAATGGTTGAACAACCCCCCTCCTATATTCTCCTGATTTATCCCCCATCTAGCTTGCCGAGCGGCCATTTTCTGTATGCGATCCTGGATATTGAGTGTATATAGAAGCAGCAGCGTTTCTGGTGCGATTTCAATAATACAATACAGGTCTCTGAAATAAAAGTTGAGTTTGTAGCTGTCACCATTTCTGCTATCAAATATTCCATTTCTTCTTAACTATGTGAATTAAACTGTATGAAGTAATCATTCACTATATGACATTCATATTACTATATTCGTATAAATTCAAGTAATTTTCTAATTTGAATTATTTCCCCTTTGCTCATAATAACTTTTTGATTCATTATATCATCTTAAACACGAGAATGGTTTTATGTCGATCATTTGAACATAATACGGAAGAATTTAAAATCACACATGGGCAATTTTGAAAGCGTAGAGGTTTGTGAATTTCTTGTGGTAATAGAGGTTATTTTCCACTTCAACACATTCGGCTGTAGATTGGATAGCATTGGTCTAGGTGTATATATCAATAATTGTTGATTGTTGTTGAAAATATTGAAAAGGTACAGACGACAGCCTAAAAACAAAGCTGTCATGATAATGGTTAGTGAAAGTTTATATCCAATGTTGCACCACATACAAGAAAAATACCACTAATGTAAACTGACATTCATTTTCGGAATAAAAGACGGAATGGTCGTGGTTGGAACGTCTTTAATCTTAAGTTTTAAGTTGATTTTGTTATGGCTGGCCTGAATTCAACAAATGCAAGAAATAAGAATAACATTCGATAAATTCAACCTCATTGTAAGAATTCAAGCGAATGTAACGGCCATAGACGGCTTTGACTTCACGCTTAACTTCACGTTAAAATCATACGAGCTCTTCAAGAGATCAAATGTAAAATCACACAAAGCAAGCATCATTAAGCACTAAAATAATTAGCAATATAAAAAGCACTTTATCTTCAGACGAAGCTATCAGAGTAATAGACCGAGTGATATTAACATAAACACTGCAAAGTTAATATTAAGTACTCCGTACTAATAGGCTTAAACATTCGAGAAAGAGTAATTTAGTACCGTCCAACGCATTTCATCGATGGGAAAACCAATGTAGCGAGAATCGCCCTCTCTTTAATGAAGACACATTTCCCGAATGGCAATAAATCTAGAAAAATCAATGTAAAATGAGGGAAAATAGAGTTCCCGTTACTCGAAATGGAAATATTTTGAGAAATACATAATTTATGACTGACGTCGTCACAAAATCTCCCCAAACAGATTTGTAAAGGAAACAGAGAGAATTCATTAAAATATTACCTGCTCCATCTCAAAAGCTTCTTACGTCACCTTCAATAAGAAGAAGTATAATTCCTTCCAAATATATTTGTAGTCCGTGAATTGAAAGAGCCAACACGAATATAATTAAAAGAGTTTACCAATAGAGAGAGATAAGAAAACGTCAACGAATAGAAGGTATTACTGTTACTAAGGGTTGTTGTCATCTATTGAGATGTGATTGTATTCGATGACACCAATATAATTATGAAAATCGAAGATAGGGAGAATTAATTTTTTAACGGAAAACGCATCAAGACAAATAGAAATTTCCACAATAGACAACTGAGAAAAATTTGTAGTTCCCCAGCATAAAAATGAGTGTATTAAGATATTATTCTCTCTAATTCAGGGAATTAATTGCGAGAAGGTTCTTTTCTGCGCGAGGAGGCATATTGCTTCACTGCCAAACTGTAATATTACGAATTATTACACCACTCCCACTTCGTTTTTTTTTTACCCCTTGATCTTCTCGTCATCTACATCAAAAGAAAAACACACGTACCGTGAATTCCTTCCATGCGGCAATTATTTTCCATCTATAAAGATGCTTCGTTTCATAAAATGTTAAATCAATGTCATATGCTATATCACGCAGAAGATGTCTGAAACGAATGATATAGTATAATACATGATAACCAGTGGCTACAAATTTGAAATAGTTTGTAGTAAATAATCACAAAGAAAACATTACACGTGTGTGTGTGTGTGTGTGTGTATCTATCTGTCTGTCTGTCATATATATATATATATATACATGCATCTTTTTCATTATTCGTTAATTTGGGATTGAAATTTCTAATCCCGCCAAATGTTACGAAGACATGATTACCTCTCTTATAATAATTCTCTGCTAGGTGACATTTGTTTTTTTCTTTTAATTTGTAGCCAAGAAAATGTATTAATACTCTAATTTATGTACTGAGTTCTATTTATACGGTTTATAATACCTACTATACATGCATATATGCACACACTTATACAGAAACATACATGCATATATAACGAGATATGGCTGAATGAAACAAATGAATAGTGAGAGCAATAAAGTAATGTATATTGTAATGTAGACTAAAGAAAAAGATATATGTTCTGAAAATATATTGAATACAAGAAAAAAAGAAAACAAAAGCTCTCAGTATACAAACGTAGTGTAATATTTCTCACAGAATAATTATTTCAAAGGACCAGTATTTGTTTTATTATATTTTACTTTTTTTTTGTATCGTTTATTTCATATTATTTCTTATGGATATACGAGAAGATTAAATAAATTGAATAAATTGGATAGTGGAATAAGAGGATATCGTATTTCAGTTGTCTTCCTTGGCAACGACTCTAAAACTGAAACCAATTCCAGAAATTTTCTGAGACAATTCTACTTATTGCCTTTGATGATTGCCATCATAATAAATGAACTCACGCAAACGGTTTCCTCGAAGTATTGTATCAGTTATTAACGAGCTTCGAAAGAAATAGAAGTAGCATTCTTACTTTCAGCGCATTCTAACCATTATTTACATATTAAGTTTAATGTCGTTTGGCAATATTATTCTATGACTAATATGAAATGTTTAAATCTTCTTCACGAGAGTCGTTAACACTTTAAGACTCCAGTTGCATATGTTTTTTTTTATTTTATAATACTTGAAATTATTGAAGTAACTTTACAATTTTACTCCTCTCACCATGTCAATATTATGTGTATATACAGACGCACACAAGCAAAGACATATACTCGTACGTAGATACATACGTACGTACATACAAGCATGCTTGCATATGCATATATATATACAAAATTCATGAACATACATATTTATGTGTGTATATATATATATATATATATATATATATATATATATATATATATATATATATATATATATATATATATATATATATATATATATATATGTATATATATGTAAATATGTATGTATGTATGCATATATATATGCCTAGATGCATGCATACATACGAATAGATGTGTATACATACATAGGTATGGTTGTCTCCTGTATCCACCTCGGATTCCTGAGACATGCAACGTTAGTGTTTCCACGAACGCGTCGTCTCAGAACAAGCTGCGGGGTTATTGGTGTTTGTACCTGCCTTGAGGGCAGACTGGAATATAGTCTTCAGCGACTCCCTCTACCTAATCTACGAACGTGTCTCTTCTTAACTTGTGAAAGGGATGATGTGGTATGGCTGTTCTTCTGAACGCTTTAATATTGCAATTTTTTTTGTTGTCTTATTCGCCCCATGCATCAAGCTGTTACTCTCATTTCACGCAAATGCGAGTATCAGAACATAATAAATCTGTGTGTGTGTGTGTGTGTACATATATATGTGTGAGTGTTTGTGTAATTATGTATGCATGGGTATGTGCAAATTGTTATACTATCAAGAAGCAGTGAGCTATCTTGATGCATGTAAGAGTAGAATATTTCGTTTATGCTGAGTATATCACAATAATAGATACGTCAGTTTCCATTGTTATTCACTCTGACTCATGCTTAGATGACTTCATGTTGCATGTATGATCATGAGAACATTGATCTTTCCACATGACCCTATATTCTATGTTTAGCCAGGAAGCGAAGCAGTGTTCCTGACAATTAACTGAGTAGTGGGAAGGAAGAAGGTATTTTCAAACGTTGCAAGCATTCCAACTGGGTAGAACTGGTTGGAATAAATGCTTGCAACAGGATTCCGATAGATGCATTTAATGCTCCACATGGTGGTGTTACACCAAGCGACATATTCGTTTCAACTGACAAATAGGTGATGTTCATTAGTTCTGACGACAAAAATCACATTGTGTGTGTGGGAGGGGTATACATACATACATATATATATAGATATAGATCTCTCGCGCCATTTTCTACCGGCCACTCTTTGCAACATTTGTCCGTGTTGGGATTGTCTTTGCACAGGGCCCTCCGGACTCTCGTTTTCGCCGTGAACAGGGATTAATCTTCTCTCTCCGCGCATTTGTGCCACATGGGCTCAAATCTCCTCTCCCCACTTCTCTCTCCCTCACACCTAGTTCCTCCCACCCACCTCTCCTCTCTTGCTCCGACTCCGTCTTCTCTAAACTCCTACTCTCCTTCTCTCTTCTCATCACTCCTTCCCTTTCATCGTCACTCCTCCCTAGTAACCCAATCCCACCCCTAAACATTCCAACCCCAGCTTCCCTATCCACGTAAGGGAATAACAAACAGAATGTATTAGTTTGACGCCCAGGAATAAAGATAAAGAACTTTGATGTTTAAAACCTATGCTCTTGAACAGAAAGGGACGAAAACAGATGGAGAGAGGAAAAATATGGAGAGAATAGAACGTGTCACGATAAATATAATCAATGTGAAATATAATCAATGTGAAATGAAATGAAATGTATATTCATTAAAGCTCTTTTGGCTGTAAAACATAACTAAGATATATGCAAAATGAAACGCCCATACTCATATCGGTGTATACGTGTGATTATATATGTGAGTATGTATGTTTAGATAAATATAC
>NC_142937.1:36406355-36441355 GCF_046866305.1 Octopus bimaculoides
ATGTGCAACAATACGTTGTTGTTTGATATATTTCAATGCAGAAGGGAATTAATATTCTTAACTTCAGCGGGAACTTCTGTCGTTCGTCGGTAATGGTTTTGGCGACTGGTAGAGGCTGATTCTGAGATGGAAAACTCTTTTCAACAAGTTTTCTTCTTTCTCAAGCCATACGTACACACATATGCCGCACGCACACACACACACACACACACACACACACACGCACGCACACATACACACACACACACAATCCAACACACAATGAGCAATCCCACAGATGCATATATGTGTGTGTGTGTGTGCGTACTTGTGAGTGTCCGTGTATGCTATGATACATATATGTATGCTTATTTATATGTGCCTGTATATGTATACATATTGTGCTGGAAAGTTTCAAAGGATGGTGACGCCCCCGCCATTTACTACATCTTCTGGATGGTGCCTGTATCACTTATCACAGGATTTAATTTTGCATTATTTACAAGCATTCCAGTGGGTTTACTGCTCTAGTCTATCATGTCTTATGAGGTACTCCTTTTCAGCGAGGACTGGTCAGTCAGAAATAACTGGACAATTGTCTTTGTGAATTTTCCGCTAATTCTCCACGGAGGGTCAGATCCATCTTTAAGGACGTTTGCATGGTTGCTTCTATAGGTAAGCTCTGATCTTGCGCTGCAATAACAATACCTTCTGTTTCTCCATTCAAACCTGTCCCTTGTAGCTATTGGTGTGTCAGATGTTGTATCAACATCTGGCTTGGACAGGCCGTAAGGGTATTTTGCATGCGGGAATTTACCTTTCCAATTGTCTTCGATATTATTGATGCAAGCAGCGAGCTGGCAGAAACGTTAGCACGCCTGACGAAATGCGTTGCGGTATTTCGTCTGTCTTTATGTTCTGAGTTCAAATCCGCCGAGGTCGACTTTGTCTTTCATTCTTTCGGGGGTCGATTAAATAAGTACCAGTTACACACCAGGGTAGATGTAATCGACTTAATCTTTGTCTCTCCCTGTTTGTCCCCTCTATGTTTATCCCCCTGAGGGCAATAAATAAAAATATATATTATTGATGCAATCATTTTCGCTTTTCTTTGATGTTTTTGGCATCAATGATAGGTCAGTGACTATTCGGATCACTTTGGTCGTTCTGGTTGTTAATTTCTAAATCAGGAGAAGTAATGGTAGGTCTGTCAGTATTTGTGTGTCTTTGGTCAATCTTATTATTAACTTGTAGACCAAGAGAAGTTCTAATTTCCTGACTAAGCTTCATGGCTGAAGCTTGCTTGGAATCTTCATGCCTCAGTGTAGTTCGTAAGAGCACATCACTTGTTGTATTAAGGTACGTTTCAAGACTTATTATTGATGAGTTGAAGGATTGTTGGAGCTGTATCACGCCTCTTCCACCTATTTATCTTAGGAGATAAATCCTGTCTACATCTGATTTCGGATGGTGCATTCGGTACTTTGTAAAGATTTTGCGGATCTTTCCATCCACATTCTGCATGTCAGTGAGATTCCACTTAATGATACCGAACCTATATGTGTTTATTGGTATGGCCAAAGAATTGATCGCATTAATTCCATTAGCAGCATTTAATTTTGTGTTTAGGACCATTGTTACCCTTTGGTAGCATTCCTTGCGGATTTTCTCTTTCATTTTAGAGTGCTGGATACCATCCCCTTCGTTGGTACCTAGACATTTCTATACTACGGATTGGTCTAGGTTTCGAATAGCTGTGGTGGTATCAAGTTCTATGTTTTCTGCCTTTATTAATTTCCCTGCCTTGAACGTAGCCTTTGCACATTTATCAAATCCGAATTCCATACATATATCAGAGCTGAATTCTTTGACAATATTTTCAAATTCTTTGTCGATTTTGGTAAGCAGTTTTAGATCACTCATATAGAGTAGGCGATTACTATCTCTTAGCATTATTCAGTCGGGTGGGTAAAAGGAACAGAGCAAGGCAGAATAGTAATGGTGATAATGAGTCACCTTGAAAGATACCACAGGCAATATTGATGTCTACTGAGGTAATATATCCTTGTGAATGGTTTAAAATCAAGGTGGTTCTCCACGACATCATGATAATTTTCAAAAAGTTCACAATTTTTTTAACTATCTTGTAAATTTCCAGGGCCTTGATGATCCATGCCATGGGGGACACTGTCAAAAGCCTTCTTGTAATCTATCCAGTAGTGCTAAGATTTCTGTGTGGATTTGCAAGTTTCAATGACCATATTATCAATCAGTAATTGGTCTTTACATCCATTTGAGCTCATTTTACATCTCTTTTGTTCCACTGAGAATAACTTCTTATAGTCCAAGAATTCATATGCTCTGTTCGCTATTATAGATATTGATAGTTTATATATGTTGGTGAGGCATGTTATAGGTTGGTATTTTGTGGGGTTAGTAGTTACTTCTGATTTTGGTAAGAGATACGTGATCTCTGCTGTAAGCCAGTTTGGGGGCTTTCGCAGGTTGGACATGGCTTCATTGAGTGCTACAGCTAAGCTGTGGTGAGTACTCATTAAAGCGTTTAGCCAAAAATTTGGAATCCTATCTATACCTGGTGGGGGCTCCATTTCTTTGACTTGGCGAGCGCCGCTTTCACTTCGTTAGTTGTTATATCTTGCCATTCTTGATATTTGGGTAAGGCATTGGCTTCTTCCATGTCCTTGACCCAATGTGCACTCTGATTGAACTCCTTTGGACTACTCCAGTTGTTTCTCCAAAAAGTTTCAATTTACTGCTGGGGAGGAGGTGTTTTCACAATAATGGTATTTTTCCTCAGTTCCCTGTAGATTAGTTTGTGTTCTTCTTGAATAGTATGTTACGTCTATGGAATGCTGAGCGTCTTTTGTATCTTGCCAGTCGTTTGGTTTTTTATTGTAACTTTTGTTTGAGGATTTCAAACTATGTATCCTTTGTTGTCTTGTAAAGGTCACGGTTAGCAATTATTCTTATTAGTTTTGTTGTTGTTGTTATTGTTGCTGTTGTTGTTGTTGCTGTTGTTGATGGTGTTGTTGTTGTTGTTGTTCTTCTTCTTCTTCTTCTTCTTCTTCTTCTTCTTCTTTTTCTTTTTCTTCTTCTTCTTCTTCTTCTTCTTCTTCTTCTTCTTCTTCTTCTTCTTATTATTATTATTATTATTATTATTATTATTATTATTATTATTATTATTATTATCATTATTGTGTTATTTAATACTGTCCCTTATTTCCCTAAGTACTTTGGCTTTTAGCACCCATCACGGGTTATTTAAGATCAGTCATTTGCTTGAACCGATTCAATATTCTAAAGGACATCTGAAGGATTATCATCTGAACGTAGGTAAGTTTTGCATCAGTATAATAGATCAAGCTTCATTACTGTCACTACTGCTATACCTCCTACAAGAACAGCAAAAGCAACAACAACACCACCAACATCAAGTACTACTACTACTACTACTACTACTACTACTACTACTACTATTTTTATGAAGAAAGTTATTTAAAACTTCACTCCCCATTTTAAAGTGAATGGTAAATTTTACAGCAGTCGTTACTTTGCAAAACACATTAAGATCAGGCACGGAACTCTTCAATAGATTATGTCTTCTTCTGTTCAGCAGCCACAGAGAACTGAAGAACTCTAGTCAATAAACCAATGCCATTAACACATGCATATCGTATTCAATAATTTGGATTACAGTTCGCTGAAGTGTTTCCATATTTAAAAGAGATCGGTGATTCAATTCTTTTATTATTTTTGCAATTCATTCGCAAAGCATTAGAATAAATTTTCGCTAGTAAATTTTACGTCCTTATCACGTACAAAGGAAAAAGATGCGTTAATATATCCAAGAAGCTATAATTCCGATATAAAGTACAGTCAAAAATGGAAATTTCTAAAGCAGATATCATATATTATTTCTCAAATATCTATAGGAATGTTACTCAGCAGATAGGTAAAGTTGAGTGTAAATCACCTTTAAATAAACTCCGCAGATCCTTAAGTCCCGCATAAAATGAAGATTTTGCAGCTGAATTGAAGTTGACAAAATATCCATTAATATGCTTAGTGAAGGTGTGACCGCAGGGTTATGGCTGATAGATAACTATGAGAGAGATTCATTTGCATTTAACATAAAATAATACATTAAAGTGATATGTTTCTTCACCTAAAATACAGAAACTCGTTCTCCTAGTAAAGGATATATGTTGGTATTCTGGTAGCTAAATAAGCATATATATATATATATATATATATATATATATATATATATATATATATATATATATATATATATATATATATATATATATATATATATATATATTATTTAGTTTAAAAGAGTTCCAACACTGTCTGTTTTTTATGTTTTATTTATATTCCTGCAGAACCAATGTGGGGTATAGAATATGGAATATACAATATATAATATAATATACAATATATAATATAACATAAAATGAAATAAAAATGGATGGCACCATGAAAGAAAGTATTGAATGTAGATGAAATATTGATCAAACATATAAATATATAAATATAAATATATAAAGGCGACTCGAGTTTCAGGGTTATTTCCCTTCGTCATGGCCGGTATGACAGACTTTAACAGACTATATATATATATATATATATATATATATATATATATATATACTGAGAGTGATAATTTGAATATTAATTTAATTAACATCAATTTAAAACCAGTGACGTAGCATATAACAAAATCTGAAAATTCAGAAAAATTGTATTACATAAGTATAAGAAGAGATAACCACTAAGTGGACATCCGATATGCTAGAAAGAGATCATCTACAATCTAACAACATATACGTATATGATATCATTTACGATCTAACCACTTATACGCATATATATATATATATATATATATATATATATATACTTTTGTATGCGGAACAAGAACACACACGAAAACAGAAAAGTGTCACTGAAAAGGTCACAGATGTGTGACGGAAGATTTCCGGATAGTGGAAACGAGTTAAAATAATAAAATAAGAACAGTAATAAACGAGTGGGGAATAAAGATATAGTGCGTGTGTTTCTTTGGCCAAAATGTGACCATCTGGAAATACAACAATATATATAAGCATAATTACAGGTTACAAACCTCATTCAGGGTTAGCAAAATCCTTATGGAAGTACTAGTTAGTTACCTATACAAAGAATATTGAACATTCTATTTAATACTACACTGCAAGGTAACTATATAAGCCGTGGTTAATATATATTTTATTTATTATAATAATAACTCGATAGATACTCGTACCATGATCTTTCAAATGATTTTTAATATAAGTAATTAATTTTCTGAGAGCCTAAATTGAAACACCTGTAAGGGATCTTTGTCAAATGTTTAGTTAATAAATAATAATTTATTAATTTATCAATTACCTTTCTATTCTCTCAAATGATTATTATTATTATTATTATTATTATTATTATTATTATTATTATTATTATTATTATTATTATTAATAGTGTTGTTGTTGTTGTTGTTCATCTTCTTCTTCTTCTTCTTCTTGTTATTATCATTATTATTATTTTTACTATTATTATTGTTGTTGTTATTGTTATTATTATTATTATTATTATTATTATTATTATTATTATTATTGTTCAGTAGTTTTATTTTTATAACGTGCTTTCACTTCACTACCGAGCGCAGCTCTGTGCGCCTTGGGTATGTGCTGTAGTTTGCTGTGGTGATCTTATGGTTACTGTATTGAAAGTGTTTTGCGTAGGATGTGTGCAGTGCCCAAAGGATAGAAAGATATAGATAAATATACAGACGGATTGATCGATAAGTAAGTAGTTAGACAGGTAGACAGATTGATAGATATCATTATACACACCTGAGTGTGCGTATACACAAGTTTGTCGAGTCAACATTTATGTAATGTAATGCTCTCTGTTGGTGAGAAGACATGACGTGCCATTTGGAAGCGTGTCACATAAGATCATGGTACGTGTATCAATTGAGCTTACAGTATTCAGTACACTTCACTCAATATGAACAACTTAAACACGCTAGCCATGACCATCTACTTCTTCAACAGACATGGTCTAGGCTAGAACCCACATATAATTTCATCTTAAAACGTAAACCATACATCCTCTTCGTTTATGTTCCTGAAAAGCACTTAAGACATATCTATATTTCATTCTGCTGCCCAGGTATTACTCTTCACTCAACTTTAACTCTGAAATAGAGTGCCTAGACACATGTAGATTCCACTTACATTACCACTCACCAATCTCTTTTGAATGTTAGCAACGAATATTTCAAATTACTCTAGTTCAAAGTCTCCATTTCCACTTTGCTAAATGCATTTACTTCGTCTACTACTGAAACCCATCAACAACTCTGCTTGGTAAGATTATCATAACCACTTTCAATTTCTGTTTACATAATTATTACTTGGATGAAAAAAATATGTCACAACAGGGTATTAGAGAAAAAGAACCATGTGAACTATACTTACATTGCAAAATAACAGTAAACCACCAGGGTGTTAATACTCTGGAGTGTCTTGTTTTACTATCGTAGACAGATATATACTCAACAGGAAATCGCAATTCCCATCAGTATACTAGATAAAACAGCAACATCTGAAAATGGAAGTAATTTTAATGTGTTTTTGTCAAATTATGATAGTTTTCATTGTTAACAGAAGTAATAAATGCCAGAGCAAAGATGACTACTGGTTATATTACTGTATTATCTGGCAATTATATGAACCTCTCTCTGCAAGGAACGAAACACTAGACATTTTTTATGTTAGTACATCGATGTAGCGAACAACAGAACGGAAACTAAATAACTCATGTAAGGACGAAAATCGATCTTTAATTTTGATGTATATCATTTATTTTGTAGGATACTCGTCTAAGTTTTATCTCCTGCTAGTTTCTGTCATTGAACTGAGGATACTCATATAATTTTTATCCCCTTCTAGTTTCTGTCATTGAACCGCAACGAATCAACCCCAGTACTTATTTTTAAAGCCTGCTACTTATGCTATCTGGTATTTTGCAGAACCACCCAAAGTTACAGAAACGTAAACAAACCAATAAAGGTTGTCAGGCAGTGGTGGTGACAAACGCAAAGAGAAAATGACACACACATAAACACGCTTAAGACAGGTGGGCTTTCAGTTTTCGTCTACTAAATCTACTTACAAGACTTTGGCTGACTCGGGGCTACAGTAGAAGATACTTACGTATGGTGGCATGATGTGGAACCGAAACAGGAACAATCACCACCACGTATGGTAAAGAGCCGCATAAGCCACCAATACCGTTATGATATTCGTATACTCGTATTCTGAAGAAAATTACCAGCAGCAAAAGAATGATCGACAGTGTTCCTAATCAAACTGCTGTATGTTTATTTGTATGTCGATGCTACTAATATTCCTTGAAGGATACCCCAATAGGTTAATATGTAACAATGTTTCGTTTGAAAACAGAAATACTGTTTGAATTTTTAATCTCCAAAATTTCTCAATTTCAAATTTCTCTATATATTTCTATATATTAAAAAATATCCTCTCAAGTTAACATCGCAGTAAAAAGGTCCAGTGATTCAATCAACGGGAAAGCCATTCGTTGAATTAGCATGTGGAATGTGTGTGGATTCCAGAGACACGTGTAATCTTTATATAATTCTCAAGTAGAATCGATGTGATGCAGCACGTATCAAAAAAGGTAGACATTTAAATTAAAGATCCAGTTCGTAACGGGTTCCTGTGCAGTTATTCTTTATCCAAATTCATTTAGAAAGCTTGGGTGGATGTTAAGCTATGATATATACACAAACACAAATTGCATGATGGGAGACCCAACACAGAACCCTAAAGTTGTGAAACGAAATACTTTACTAATCAGCCATACTTACATCCAGATTTATAACTAATCAGTAATTGACGAACAATTCTAAAGTTTGTAGATGAGAAGAATGAAATCTGTTTTACGAACATATATGATATATCTTTGATGATTTATCAATTAATCTTTCTAAAATATTTCTTGAATACTTGCCAAATAACAACTTAACTTCTGAAATAACCACTTCATTTCACTTCATTATAATTAATCACTTAACACACCTCAAATATTCATTTAATCTTCCGCTGAGGAGAGTTTAATTCATCACTTCATATATTATGGGTAGATATCAGAACTGTCGTTCTTTACATATGATACAACGTGAGAAACATATGGTTGCTTAAACCATGGGTCGGTAACTACAACCTTCAAATCAAATGCGGCTCAAGAATTTAATTTCATCTGGCTCTTAGACTTCAGTGCATATGTGACATTGCATTAAAATATATGTTGTGCTCCTTGCCTACGATAGGCCAACAATTATATTCAAACTCGAAAAATAGTTCAAAAGTTTCATTTTTCTAGTGGCTTCAAATCGATCAATGTTTAAGCTACAGAAAAGGGGATTACAAGTCTCCTTGGAAAATTATCTATATTCCATTCCTACCTGCTCTAGCTGATTAACTATCTTATGTTGTTTGCAATACTGAATATACTCAAACATTCACTTATACATGAGTGTGCAATCATGTTATAGGCTTATAGTCTACCTATGTTATTGTTAAACTTTTCTTTCTAGACTTCACTTCTTTTGGGACTGCTTTCTCAAGCCTTCTTCTTGTAACTTTTCGATTCTTCTGGGAGTAAGTTCTTGCTGTCAATGTGTGCATAAATGGTTTCTTAGAGCATTTCTGCAGGCAACTTCCACACTAACGGTAAGTAAGTGATTGGTCTATCTTTTTTAGTTGACTTGCTATATCTTCTACCACCATTGTCATCCATTCATCTTTGTTACTATTATTATTGTTGTTGTTGTTGCTGTTACTATTGCTGTTGTTGCTTTTTGTTGTTTTTGCTGCCGTTATTACTTATTTATTTAACTACCTATTTGTGCTTCATTAATACCTTGTTCTGTTTATTTAAATTTCCCGTTTCTATTTTATTTTTCAAATATAATCGTCGCTGAAGAATCAAGTGGTCAAATATTTAAAGATAAAAGGTAGTATTACATGGAACAAAGATATAAGAAAGGGAATTCTAACCAAGTATAGTTTTGAACATTACCAGTTAAAAGGCTGGGTATCTTGTCATTTATGTTTTTGTTACGCTCGTACTTGTGCATGTGTATGTGTACGTGTGTGCATGTGTATGTCAGTGTTTTTGTGCGTGTGTGTGTGCGTGTATGTGTGTGCTTACGCGTGTAAGTGTATGGATATATGTGTGTATAAAGGTATGTGCATATGTAAGTATATTGTGTCAGATTCTTTAATGTTCGTGGTAACAGTATTATTTTGCATGGTTGAATTGTTACCGACAAAACTGGCTACTCCACCAAGAATACTTAATGAGAGAGAGAATATTGGAGCATCCTGCAGGTGAAAAATAGATACATGTTGACAGAGACCTTTGTGATTCGTCCAACACATTGTATTCACGATCGTATTAAAGATCCTTACTTTTGATTTTGTTTATAAGGAATGTGATCTCTAGATGAGTCTGAGTATCCTGAAGGTAGCTAAACTTTCCCAATCTGTGTATTTATGTCATGATTGTTTCATCCTCCTCTGACGGAGAAGCTAAAATCTTTGGCGTTGGGGACTCTCAAGCTTTCTTTGTATTCCATGTTGACCATAAACCCAAATTTCATGAATAAGCTCATTGCTCAGAGCACCTACACTATGTAATGTACCACTAGGAGAGAAGGGAAATATTGATGGAGTCAGTATCTTCTAGAGGCATCCTTGGTGGGTGGGGCAGGGTCATTGTATTCCTTTGCAACAAAAGCAGGGTAAAAATACTACACGATGGTGTCTCATAATGTAATAGTCCATCGTGTCAGAAAATTATTTTCAGTATCTTAAGTACGAAAGTAGAAATATGTCTAATATATTTTGCTTTGAGTTCTAAGCTTTTGAAATCAATAAAAAAGTGATTCATTCGGAATATTTCTGACCTTTCACCGTTCTCTCTTTCTCGAATGACATAAATGTTAAATATAAGATTACTTATAATTTGAACCTGTGTCATCTGCTTTAATGGAAAGTAAATAATAGAATCTATAAAAGAAAGAGCACTTTCCTTTCAATACTATTATTTAGTGGAATTCAAAAATAATCATACCTTTCATATATCTATTGTACGCGTGCATATATATATATATATATATATATATATATATATATATGTATGTATGTATATATATATATGTATATATATATATATATATATATATATATATATATATATATATATATATATATATATATATATATATATATATATATATATATATATATATATATATATATATATATGTATATAAATATAAATATATATATATATGCAGGCATGTATATATATAGAGAGACATGATTATATGAATATCTCTTTCTTTCATTCTCTCTCTTCTATCTCTCTCTCTCTCTCTCTCTATATATATATATATATATATATATATATATATATATATATACACATACGAATGTCTGTAACAGTAGGTGCATGAACAGATCTATGAATTCGCGAATGAGAACATACGTTCCTTAGCGCACGGCTGTATATTTCTAAATATGCATGCAACTACAGATAGATGTGTTCCTGTATTTGGCTACACACACACACACACACACACACACACACACACACACGCACACATACACACACACACACATACACAAACATACACAGACACACGCACGATGCACAACAAAGTCACAGCCACTCACATACATAGATGATGAACCCTATTTTGCGGGTAATAAAAAACGTGTTAAATATAGCCAAAATAGGATTTTAGACAGAAACAAATCAATACCAGGTCTAGGTTATTGTGTGATATAGTGCGTACAATGGCAAATAGATATCATGCAAAAGATCAATCACTTGTTCCCAAAGGCTATCAAAGGGAACTTTAAATACAAAAATATCACATCAATATAACGAAAATAGGAATAATAATTTCTATCGTTAAAACTTCAATAATATTTTAGTAGATAAAGGTGTAAAATTATTGCTAGCTGCCATTTATTTGTTCCTGTTTTTAACACTTTCTGCCGTAGATAAACTGTGATAACTGGCATAAGAGTGATAAAAATTGATATAGAGGTGAATAGGTAATGGATGTAGTGATGCCGTTTCGATAAGATTTCGGGCGCCAAACATCGAGATCCGAGAAGTATGTTTCGGTCTTCGTTGTCGAGTATAGCGTGCCTGATAAGCGAATGGCTAGACACAGAAATAATGCGGCCGACGAAATAATTCCTGATTGCATTGATTTATCATTGTATTCAGTGGGTGTATATATTTGTTTATTAAGTAATTCCTGTGCATAGGGTTTTTAAGTTATCTATTTGTAAGTTAGAAATAAAGGCATTTATTTGGTTACTTAGCAATATGTTGTAAATGCTAACGTTTGCATGTAGCTGTCTTACATGCCAGTTTCTAATGGTTGTATTTTGTTGGTTAGAAAAGATTTAGAATCAATGAAAAACAAAAGGAAGGCAGTTTGTATTATGTATCAAGATAGAAACAATTAAATCAATTAATAAATTCTTCAAATGATATCACCAGTGTCAATATTTGGTCAACATAAATTTGGACTTCGTGTACAGAGGACAAAAGTGGAGCTACATATTTTACAATATTTATTGCAGTATCTAATACACACATGCCTCCAGTAAATTAATACGTTGCTATACATATACTTAAATTACTTACTTATACACACACATACACACACAAACACGCACGTACACACATATACTTTTATATCATAGTAATTTTACCCTTAAGGCGATGAACTGGCAGAAACGTAAGCACACCGGGTAAAATAGCGGTATTTCATCTGCAGTTACGTTCTGAGTTCAAATTCCGCCGAGGTCGACTTTACCTTTCATCCTTTCGGGGTCGATCAATAAAGTACCAGATACGCACTTGGGTCGATGTAATCGACTTAATTCCTTTGTCTGTCCGTGTTTGTCCCCTCTACCTCTATGTTTAGCCCCTTGTGAGCAGTAAAAAATAAGAAACGTTAGCACACCGGGCGAAATGCTTAGCAGTATTTCATCCGTCTTTTCGTTCTGAGTTCAGATTCCGCAAAGGTCGACCTAACAACAAGATCAAGGTGAGCTCTGATTGGCTGTATGCAAATGAGTTCATTATTGGTGTCCTGAACTCTCGTGGGAAAAAAATCGCATCCGGATGTGTTTTAAGCAATGAAGGGCAGAGCTGGTATGTTTTACAATTTCCTTGGTAGATTAAAGAAAGAAGAAGACTATTTTAATACCGAAGACCAGTAGGAATCCTTAAAGCGGAGTAGAAGCAGTTACAGGCTGTCAAGGATCAGTTGATGCTTCCAAACTGTGCGAAGATTTAAAGCGTTTTGGTTTCTCAGTCTAATAACTTAGTTTTGTTTCTTGCGAAACTACAATTACATTATTTATTTACTTTATTACATTTTTATTGGTTTAGTTGGGTGGAAAGGGATATGATCATTGTGTTGGCAGTACTCCAAACAGATGGAGGTCGATGTGGATAACCTACATTTCAACCAGTTGTTAATCGCCAATTGTAGGAATGACATGTGTGAGAAGGGGATTTCTAAGTCCCGACGTCCTGATATGATAAGAGAAAACATGGTGATTAGTGTGAAACCTGGAAAAGAACGAATCATTGCAGGGTTTGGTATGAGGTCTGAGTATGAGGACGTGATGTGATATTAGTGAGTGTGGACGTACTTTTGATGAGCAGTAGGCGCTGTTGTAAGCACAGACAAATCACGAGGAGAAATCTTTATGTCTGTGGGCCAGAGATTTTAATGTGCCAGGAGACAATTTCCTGAAAATCCGTCGAGTAAACTTACTGTATATGTAGCTTCAAAGATATTTGACTATGTTACACCAGCTACATCCCCGATGTGTGCTCCTTATCCATACAGGCATACATCACACCCCACACTGGCACACACACATAGACATATTTTTATGTCATTATATTGTTGGTGATGATGTTTGAACATGTTATCATTCTAACGACTTAACTATCTTGTTCTTAATCCTAACCATAGTTCTATCTCTCAGCATAAATCTAAAGCAGGTTGGTGGATTTTTGCAATAAAATATCTGCTGTCTGATGTTTGTAGTATTTATAGTAACTGAAAAAAAAAATCATGGTGAAATCTATTTTTCCATTCAGTAGACAGGAAATGATTATGAATTGATGGTTTTCAAAATAGACATGAAACTTTCATTTTATTCTAGGACACAGTTTTACGCGTTTTTTACTGTTATTTTGGTGGGTCTTATTTATGTATGTGGACGGCAATAAAATCTCTTGAAGTCGGCACAAATTCTCATCAGAGTTCCTTAATATAATGTTCCTTTTCATTCTTCTGAAATGAATTAAATTATCCGTCATATGCTGAGGTGGGATTTATAAACTATATTCTCTCCTCACTTTACAGATGTGTGAGTGCGTGTGGCGCCATGAATATTTGCGAAAATACTCAGACACACATAAAAATGAATATATACACACACTCTTACATGGACACATGCTCTCATATATATATATATACACACACACAAATATGTGTATGCATATACGTATATCTGTGAATATATATGCATATATATGCATAAATATATATATATATATGCGTGTATATATATGTGTATATATGTGTATGCATATATATATATATATATATATATATATATATATATATATATGTAGTTATATATATATATGTATGTATATATATATGTGTGTATATACATACATACATACATATATATATATATATATATATATATATATATATATATATATATATATATATATATATATATATACATATATATATATATATATACAAATAATAACTATGAATCAACAAACTAGTAAGGTTTTGAACATGCAGCAGACTGGTTCTTGTGCCATAAAAATCGCAGACAATATTATTAGTATAATTCATACAAATTATGATGGATATTTTATGACTATATAACAGTTAATATGCGTAACTAAATTATGCCACTCGATATTTATCATCCACAAATGGCGCATATTTATATATCCTCTATTCAGTTTATGTCTTCGAATAAATTCTATTGTAATTTCCTTATCTCGTTGAAAATGTGATATCAAATGGTGGGGGGATGTGGTGATGTATTTTGCAAGTCAGACTATACAATTCACACGGCTGTATAAACACACGGAAGATCACGCATTCAAATAGAATATATACATTCACATCTACACTCATACATGCAATAATTTTCACGAACATACGCATACATAGTAAGACAGAAATATACGTATACAGATATATATATATATATCAAACTGATATTTACAGGTAGAACATAATCAGATATTTATTTACGAGCCAAATTTCAACAAAAACACACAGACAAACGTACATATTAGACCATAACACATATAATCAAAAAAGACACATATATATATATATATATATACCCACTGTATCCTATCCTTTATGTTCTCATTCTAAAACCACACCGTTCGTCTACAAACATTGGCACACACAGATATTGAAATTTGAAACCAAAAGAAAAGTAATACTAATACAATTCACATTACAGAGATACACAAACAATACTAAAATACGCAGATAATTATCTCTTTCTGACACTCCTTTCCCACATTCTCTATCTCACTACTCTTACTGTGTGTATCTATGCCTATATACATATGAATACACACGCACGTACACACACACACACTCACACACGCAGACACACACACACGAAAACATATATATATATATATATATATATATATATATATATATATATATATATATATATATATATATATATACATGTATGTATATATAGATACATATCTAACTATATCTATATACATATTCTCTCTATATATATATGTGTGTATGTATATATATATACATATATACATATACATACATATATATATATATATATATATATATATAAATATATATATATATATATATATATATATATATATATATATATATATATATATATATATATATATAAAGATAGATAGATAGATATACGTACCTACATAATACATGCATATATATATATATATATATATATATATATATATATATATATATATATATGCATACATATATATATATACATATATATATACATACATATATATATATATATATATATATATATATATATATATATATATATATATATATATATATATATACACATATACATATATACACACACACAATATATGTATGAATATGCATGTGTGTGCAATATATTTATGTGCATGTGTATGTAGGCATAAATTTATAAATCTGAGTCTATTAGATTTGTAGATTTATGGTGTTGATTTATAGTGTTTTTGAAAATATTTCGTTAAAGAATAACGATATCCATCTTTAATAGATAATTTAATGTGGACAAAGGTTTCAGAATATTTTGTTTTTCGTTGATTAATTCGATTACTTTGCAATATGCTTTCAATTGAAATAAAGTTGCGTTGCTATGTGTTGGATGTACCACTGGATATGCCACAAAAGTATGCTCTGAAAAAGTAATGTTCATATCTCCACAATAAACATATTTGTATTTTTAAGCAAGGTGTTGGAAAACAAAGGTATGAGACTTGTAATCCATCAGAATAAACCGGCAGAATACCTGAGATGAAGATATGAAGAAAAATAAGAAAAAGAAGATGAGGAAGAAATTTCCTTTTGTTCGTACATTGTAAGAACGGTTTACTGTACTCACACGTGCTCACTTATACATACATACATACATACATACATACATGGTTTTATATATATATATATACATACATGGTAATATATATCTATATATATATATATATATATATATATGTATATATATATATATATATATATATATATATATATATATATATATATATATATATATATATATGTATATATATATATATATATATGTATGTATGTATGTATAAATTTTTAACAAGAAAAATATTAACAGCGACTTCGAACATTTAACCAGCTAGCCCAACATTGGACTATGGTACATTTGTGTTCATTTTGGTGTCATATAGTCTGTGTTAAACTAAGATTATTGACTATAGGCTGAACTATATTGGATGCTAATTAGAGTTTAGGGTACGTTTAATGCGGAGGTGGCGCAGAAATGTTTTTTAAATTAAATTCTGGATTGATTGTAATGACTCTATATGTATTTTCAGTACGTTACGTTTTAGATCATGGGGCTATTTTTGTAGGAGTTCACAAAAGAACGTGGGTACCTACAATTGGTATGATGCTCAAAAGATGTTTGACTAAGCTTATTTTTGTTGTCGTCTTTATTTGGATATTTATGGGAAATTTAACATTTTGTTTTGAGAGTGTGAATACTGAAGTTCAGAGTGCTGACGTTTCTTACTTCTTTATTGCCCACAAGGGGGCTAAACATAGAGGGGACAAACAAGGACAGAGAAAGGGATTAGGACGATTACATCGACTCCAGTGCGCAACTTGTACTTAATTTATCGATCCCGAAAGGATGAAAGACATAGTCAACCACGGCGGAATTTGAACTCAGAACGTAACGGGAGACGAAATACCGTTAAGCATTTCGCCCGGGGTGCTAACATTTCTTATTTCTTTTATTGCCCACAAGGGGCTAAACATAAAGGGGACAAACAAGGACAGAAAAAGGGATTAAGTCGATTACATCGACCCCAGTACCTAACTGGTACCTAATTTATCGATCCCGAAAGGATGAAAGGCAAAGTTGACCTCGGCGGAATTTGAACTCAGATCGTAACGGCAGATGAAATATCGCTAAGCATTTCGCCCGACGTGCTAACATTTCTGCCAGTTCGCCGCCTTTCACCTGTTTATATTGATATAGTAGAGGTTACCAGGTAAGCATGTCATGGTGTTGTTCATATGGAAATTTGCTAAAATGTTGTTGGCCACCATCTTTGTCTATAGGAGTTCATGATTTTAGAAATTTTTTGATTGCTATGTAGAAATATTAACTTTTGTGTTTTATGGAGGTGAAGTTGTGAGCTATTGTTTGTTTAAATATTTCTCGTATTCGCTTACAAGTGAGGGCTTTTGACTTGTGATTGCATGCAAAGGTGTGCCTGGTAAAATGTGTGCATATACGTATGTTTATCTAGGAATAAAAATTATATACGTATGTATATCAGGGAATAAAAATTAAAATAATGCTAAAAATAATAAATTAGTACAGAAAAATCTCATTTACGTTTGTCTTGTATCCTTTTTGCATATATATACATATACATCCGTGTATGTCCGTTTGTGCAAGTATTTTGTGGGAATCCTGATTGATAATTCGAGAACATTTAAATAATTTTTATACGATCTTTTAGAGTAGAACTGCAGCATTAATTTTTATGAGTATTGTTTATTTACATACATGCATAATTTCTGAGTAATAACAGCGGCAAATTTTATCAATAAAATTTTCTACAGCACTTCTCCATCACCACTTACATGATAACCTATCATTAAACAGAGTTCAGCTTATTCTAGAAAACTTTAGCTAAACAGAGACTATAGGAAGCCGAGATAAACTCAAATATACCACAGCCCCATAATGGTTTCGTTGGATGAAACTGCCAACTCATTGTTAATATTTTTCTTGTTAAATGATAATCAAATTCAATCCTGCTAAATGTATTGAGTAACCTCGCTTTTCAATGTGAGATTGTTTATAATATAACAAGAAACTTATAATATTATTGAATATATGATAGACCCGCCCGTCGAAGGGGATGTATGAGCGTTCAGATTTACCCGAACAATCAGCAAAAACGATTTGTTTGGAGTGGCCAAATGTTCATATTGCACATTAGCTCACTTTCCCCATCAAATTCACGTTGTCCGAACAGTTGGATGGTATCCAGCATGTCAAGTGTCGAAGTCATATCGCATAACAACAGGAGATGAAGCTGTTTGCTCAAGAGTAGCAACAGCGCACAACACCATCAAAGAAATGGGTACCAGCCCATGCGCAGCTCACACTATTTAACACACAGACACACACATACAAACACAAACACATACACACGCACACACACACATATATATACATACGTATGCATATACATATAGATATACATACACACAAACACACACCACACACACACCACACACTCACATATATATGTATATATATATATATATGTCTATCTATCTATCTATCTATCTATCTATCTATCTATCTATCTATCTATCTATCTATCTGTCTGTCTATCTATCTGTCTATCTAGACACGGTTCGAAAACCACCGGACCGACCTGCCCGAGATGCGGTCAGAGCGACGAAACCGTTCAGCACGCACTCGTGCAGTGTCCAGATATTTCAGAGCTGTGGACCTTCGTCGAACGGCTGTTGTCGCGTGTGGGACGAGCCCACTTATCAGCCGAGTCTATCGTGAATATTGTTCCGCCACCTTCCTTTAAACGGGAAGGAAAAACGGTTTTTGTAACACTGATAGCTATGGCAAAAGAATGCGTGTGGTGGACGTGTTTGAAAGGTCTACAAACAAACACTTTCCTCTCTGGTCAGTCCCTCGTCAACTTTTTCAAGTACCACTTGAAAAGGAGGATGAGGATTGAGAGGAAAGTGTTGTCGAATAAAAGTTTCAATAAAAAATGGGTAAATGTGGCAAGAATGGTAAGAATGAAAGACGACACCATTTTAAGCATAGACTAACAAAAAGAGACAAAAAGAGAGAAGGTACTTACTTTCATGTACCTTTAAAAAAAAAAAGCCTGAGGTGACCGTGGTCGTTTCCGTAGGCTTTTCTCTCCACGGATAAACCTAATCTGTTCCCCGTTTTTTACATTGACTCTGATACACGATCCCTATTGATCGCCCCCCCCCACGTTTTTTTTTCTTCCCGCGATCCCTTTTGATCGAAATCCCCCCTTTTTTTCCGCGATCCCTTTTGATCGAAATTACCCCCCCCCCCCCAAGAAAAGCTCTACTTTGTAATTTGTCCATTTTCTGTATTTAGCCCTGTGTGGCTACAATAAAAAGATATCTGTCTATTTATTTTTCTATCTATCTATCTTTCTATCTATCTATCTTTCTATCTATCTATCTATCTATCTATCTATCTATCTCTCTCTCTCTCTCTCTATCTATCTATCTATCTATCTACCTGTCTGTCTTTCTATCTGTCTGTCTATCTATCTGTGTATCTATACGTCTATCTGTCTGTCTATCTGTCTGTCTATATTTGTATTTAGCTAGTTATACATATATACATTTGTACGTATGTATGTATGTTTGTATGTATGTATGTATGTATGTATGTATGTGTGCATGTATGTTTGTTTGCCTGTATGTATGTGCGTTTATATGTGTATATATGTATATCAATGTGCATCTGTGTTTTTGTGGTTTCCCTCACCGCTACTTGGGGTACGGTGAGGGACAAATCCCAAAATATAATTACATATTATTCAGTTTTCCCTCGTGGTGTTATTCTCGTCAATAACTTTGAACGTGTGTGGTGTGGAATGTGTATGTGTGTGTGTTTATGTGAGAGTATGTGTATATGTGTGTGTGTGTGTATAGGATGACGTAAAGTTAGACAGAATGTCTACGACTTTAATTATTGAAAGAACATTTCATATTTCAGACACTAATGGTGCAAAGATTTATCTCAGACTAATCTCTTGAAGCACAGTGTGTGATTGGGAAACCATTTTGCCGTTTGCACTCTATTAGCGCTCGAAGCTATGAAACATTATCGATTCTACGCTGTGAACATCTTATAGGTAAGCTATCTATTAGAGTGGGTCGGAACGAAACGATGGTTATCTTAATTGATCATATTGTATACATACATACATACATACATACATACAAACATATGTATGTGTGTGTATATATATATATATATATATATATATATATATATATATATATATATATATATATACAAGTATGTATATCTATATGAATGTATTGTGTACGTGATGTGTACGTAGTGTGTAATGTGTAATAGATTGAACATATGTACATAAAAATAATGAATTGTTCACGATAATATTAAAAGGTGCTCTTGTTTTAATGAGGAATCTTTAATTGTGCTTCATAAACGTTTAAAGATTTTGTATGCCCAACCACGCTTACACAATGGGTGTGAATCGGTAGTTTTAAATGTATATCCTTCTACTCTCAGCTAAAAATCGTTTGACCCAATTACTTTATGTTTGACCCTGAGCTATCAAAGGTCTTCTCGTTTAGAGTGAATTTTAATCCAGTTAAGAAAGCAGAAAAGCTACAGCGACAAAAGGTGAAGTCCACACTAAAATCTCCTATAATGCCATTAGTGAAATGTTTGCAGTTGTTGTTATTGTATTTTTAACTTGAAAGAAGTGGGGTGTGGTTGAATCTTTAATCTTCGAGCGCTAACACTAATGGTATTTATCACGGTGTTTATAGTTTAAGTTCAAGTCTTGTGAAGATCAACTGTACCTATTTTGTCGTCCTGTGATCGACCAAATTAAACAGCAGTTTTCTACATGATTCGATTCTACCTATTGTTCTCCCAAATATATTCACATGAGCCTTAGTAGAAAGAAGCTATAATAAATCTAATTACCGTCCGTGAATTGGCAGTATTGAGAGACTTTCAGTATTTCCTCACAACCGTTTAAGTCCTAAGTTCAAAACTGTTAACATTGCTCACAATCATTTCGGAGTCCTCAACATAATATTTATGAAAGAAGAGGAAAACATAAATGAATGTCCCTGCACTAATTATGTTGTACTGAGCCACTGAATGAAATATATATTATTAACATTTTAAGTTGTGCTATTATTCTTTGTTGTATGATTCTGTGTATATAATGATGGTAAATATTATATGACCTATAATTATAAAATCACGAAAAATTGGAAATATACTTAAAAGTAATGTATTTATGATAATTCCACTATATTTAAAGTGGTGTGTTTCAAAAACTTTTAGAATACAGGAAGTAAACATGAAATGGTTAGATTTTTCTAAATGGACAGTCAAACACTTCTACGCACACACTTACATAGACACGCCTACACTTCATCGAATACATTTCATCAGATACAGGTATATGTATAACCGCATATGATACACTCGCAAACATTCACATACAGAATTATATATATGCACATTCACATATGAATACATAGGAGCATAAACAAACACGCTTTTACACATCTTGCTTTATAGCGCAGTTTATGCACAAATATGTTGTTGGTTTTATGTTCCCTACAGCTCAATCACTTTTTCACTGCAATTCTCGCAGGGTTTCACAAGATAATACTCATTAATCACATGAAACTCTGTGAAGAATAGAGTTTATGCCATTGTTGACATTCAATGGCATTTTACGCCTTCGTACACGCAAGTACATAACTTAAATATACTAAATACATATATGTACGTATCTGTGTGTTTGTATGTGTGTGTGTGCGTGTGTGTGCGTGCGCGCGGGTGTATGTGTGTATGTATATATATAAATAAATAAATATATATATATATATACTGTATATACTATGAGAAATACTCGTCATTGACTGGGTTGAAAAAAAAAGCTACCAAAATTGTACTCTGAATATTCAAAAATTATTCATTTAGATTGTATTGAACATATATAAGAAATGGCTGTTAACTTTCATGTAGACGATAGAACCGTTTCCTTCTGGCCAATATCCTCATGGGTGCATAAAAACTTTTGATCGATGATCTCTAGTATTGCAGTCTATAAATGAAGCAAACATCTCACAACCTTCGACTTATGTGTAGTACAAGGTTAACTAATTAAAAGTTAGGGGAAACTGAAAACATTTATACTATAATTTGTTGACCTTAAGTATTACAACAAGCAAAAACTAAAATAGCAGGGAGAAAAATATTGAAAAACATAAATGCATATGTGGGAAAGCCAAAAAGTTTCCTCTGTTAGTTTTTAAGTGCCCCCCACCCACATTTGTCAAAATCGTTCCGGTGGGGTATGGTGGGGATGGCCTAAAAAATCGTGAACTTATGTGGTCTTCTTTATCCGAAACTCTGTTTTTTCGAAACTCCTCTCTCCACCTCATTGGAAAAAAAATTGTTAAAAACTCTTTATAACCGTGATCTGTGCAGTTTGAAAGGTACTTCTATAAAGTTTCATTACAAAATACCTATTTTCCTGCAAGTTTTGAAGGAAAAAAATCGGGTCGTGTGAACTTTACGAAACTCCTCTCTGCACCCCCTCGAAAAGTCCTTTCCTATAAATCCCTATACATTCGGAATCTACAGCACCTAAGCGGGATTTGTGGAAAGTTTCGTTAAAAAGTATCCATTTTTCTTGAAGTTATGAGGCAACAATCACTGGTGGTTGGTAGACTTCTGCAGTTAAGCCTGAAAAACTTTCGTCGCTGCCATCGAAACAGAATCATTTGAATGTTCCGAACTGCTCTCTCGACTTGCGGGAAATGTTATTCACAACAAATTCCAATATAATCTGAATCTATCAACTTTATTCTGTCCAGTAAAATAGGTAATACTTATAGTAATATAAAATAATAGAACTTATGACAGTTATATACAGGCATACACCCACACATGTTATTATATCTGTCCTTCTCGAAAGCAATGTTTGTTTGTATTTTGACCTATGAAAAAAACTAAATAAAATTGATAATATTTCATTTTTTTCGTGTTATTTCAATTAATTTGATCATTCCGCAGATAACTGCGCATTTATTTTCTGAATACGAAATAGGACTGGACGAGTAGGTGGTTTTTTGGTTTCTATTTCTAGCAATTCGCTATACACATACGGCATATCTACACAAGAGTGCCCCACCGAATTTGTTTCTTCATAACTTTAGGGAAAATGGGTATTTTTAAATGAAATTTTCTACAATTATGTTTCTAATGGTATAAATTGCCACTATATCGGAATATGTTGTGAAAAACGTGTGTGGCCCCCGTCAAAGCAGAATCATTTAGATTTTCCGAAACTGCCCTCTCGGCTTAGGGGAAATGCTTTTCACGACAAAATCTGTAATATAAAACAATAGGGCTTGAAATAAGAAAAAATATTTCGGACAAATAACTAACCTCGATGAACGACTTCGGTAGTCAGGCACTTTAAATATCTTGTTGTTTTGAGGTAGCATATCCATCAATAGAAAGCATGAACCAACGAAACGGATCCTGGTGTGCATTATAGAGCAGAAGCACTCGTATTTAAATTAAGGTACTGTAATTACATGAAGTAATATATCTCCTTACCTGTGAGCAAGCACACGGATCGAAACGAAGACATAATTCCTTGAAAATAGCAGCTGAACTCTAAATCCCTTCAAACTGCGTTAGACAGCCACGATGGGAAGTGTTGAAAACAAAATCTCCCAGGCAGAAATATCCTGACTGAATAAAGGAAAACCGAGAGGAAAGTACAACCAGAAATATAAATCTAATTATGTACAATTGAATATGTGTAGCGCCTCATAAAGTTCTGTTGCGATTGTTGGTGTGGATAGGTGTGAATGCCTGTGAAGAATATCCATGAATAACCAACGAATAAAGAATATTATTTATGTGTTGTATGGCAAAGAAGTGAAGAAAGAAAAAACTGACGTTAACCTCAAGCTGTCTGGAACTGTCTAAGAAAAGTGTTCTATTTTACATCGTCCGGAGCGACTGACAGTCTGGTCTCCGACCAAAGAATTCTTCTCCTTATTTTGAACTGCAAGTGACCCGTGGAACTAAAAGTGAGGAAGTGAAATAGGAAAAGGACAGCTGACCTCATAAATTCTGATGTGGTATACGTTAAAGAAAGGAAAAATGTAGTAGTGAAATCTAAGTTACGGTTTCTAAACTTTCTTTGCAATAAATGGACAGCCATACACACACAGACGTTGAGTTCCATTTTATATCGTCCGGAGCGACTAACTGTCTGATCCACGACCAAAGAATTCTATCCCTTATCTAGTTTTGAACTGCAAGTGAGCCGTAGAACTATTTAAAGTGAGGAAGTGATATAGGAAAATGACAGATGACCTTATAAATTCTGATGTGGTATACGTTATAGAAAGGAAAGATTTTGGAGTAAAATCTAAGTTACGGTTTCTATTCTGAAGCTATGCAAACAAAAATACAAAACTGATCCTCTACGGTTATAAATATAAAACGAATTTTAAAAAAGTATAATGCTATTAATGTGCAACTTACATTTAATTATCTCCCTTATAGAGGTAATTTATTTTGGAACTGTGTTATGTACAACACGTTGGAAAAGGGCTCTTATATTTAATTACTTCCCTTAGATAGGTCATTTATTTGAGAACTGCAGTATCTGCAACATGTTGGAAAAGGGCTCGTAGTTCATTTACGAGGGCTGCAGAGATTCGGAAAATTCTATACAAAGAATTTTTTTTTTTTTATATAGATACTGTAGCCTTTCTTGCTATAAATAGACAGACAGACAAGCAAACATACACGTTCATCTTTTTATATATATATATATATATATATGTGTGTGTGCGTGTGTGTGTGTGTGTGTGCGTGTGTGTGTGTGTGTGTGTGTGTGCACGTATGTACAGTTTATATATATATATATATATATATATATATATATATATATAAACTGTACATACGTGCACACACACACACACACACACACACACACACGCACATATATATATATATATATATATATATATATATATATATATATATATATATATATATATATACAGATGTGTATATATATGCATACACTACCCTATGGTGTAACGCCAGCGAGGTCATAATATGGTTTAAAACCAATAGCTACAATTACTCAATTCGATATAGTAGACTTTTACACATCTATATTAAGGGAGCACCGAACTTCGTTAGATCGTACACTAAAGTTAATGAGGAGGACAACCGCATTACTATGTACACCCGGCAGATGAACCCTGCGGTTCAGTAAGGCACAAGCCTGGGCCAAAAACAAAAATGACCCTGAATGCTCCTTCGACAGGCTAATGCGTACATTCCACAGTGCTGACGTGTGTGACTCGTTGCTTTCTTCCTCCTAGATTTACTCAGAAAGAAGCTCCCTTCTACTAGCTTTGGCCTCTACAGCGATGACGTGCTAACAGTATCAAGAGAGGCAAACGACTTCACACTAGATCAGCTTAGAAAGAACCTCACCAGCACCATGAATTCCCTTGGACAGAAGGCCACGGTAGAAATCAACCTGAAAACGTGGAAAACTGTGACCCTGAACTTGGACTCCATGTTTATAGATCCTTTGGGAAGCCAAATATGAAGGTATCATGTATTAATACAGGTTCATGTCATCCAGCCATAGTTTTCAAGAATCTGGTAAAGGGTGTCAGCTAAGGAATGTCCAACATGTCTTCAAGCAAAGATTTTTGATGATGTCGTACCGTACAACAGTGAGGCTGTTGGGCTCCAGCTGTTTCATAGATAAAATTAATCACACGCTATACCTTAACCCCTCCAAGAGAAAGTATTGTAGTTCACACCACCCTTCTCTTTAACTGTTCATGCCCGAGTAGGTAAAATTTTCCTTAGCTAATTGGACAAGCACTTTCACCGTACAAATAGTTTTAGCAAAGTACTTAATAGGAACGCCATGAAAATTTCCGTTAGCAGTGGACGCATTGTAAATACAATTTTAGTTGTAGGCCCACACCTGAGACAGAGGAATGATACTCATTAAGAGTAACACAACATGTCCACTGAACGGCCACTATAACAGAGAGACCGTCGTATACGAGGCAGAGGTAACAGCAATAGGACCAAATGGGCAACCAAACGCGCCACATGTCCTCCTTCAACACCCCGGCAAGACGTAACGCCATAACCTGTCTATGCTCCTGTATATGTGTTTATGTGCTATATGACTACATAAATAATATAGTCATACTTTCGAAATATATTAGCAAATTTCACCATATTTGATATCGCACTTTCAACGAGATAAGGAAATTGCAATATAATTTATTAGAAGGTATATATCAGAGAGTGATAATAGAAAAATATGTGACATCGCTAAATGATGAATGGCAAGTGCTGAATTTCGTTTATCGGTGGCTGAAGGGTTTGGAATCAGGAAGTAAAAGGTCGTATCTAAATATTTCAAGATTGTTCTTCTGATACCTATCTATGCTATGATTCTACGTTTTAAAATAAATTATAAAGATGAGAATCAAAGCGATCGTAAACATATCCACAAGCCCATATATTTCCAGCGACATTGTATCAGGTTTAATAGATGACCATTATTAATGCGGTCTGTTGGCTGAATCTTTAGCACGCAGATAAGATGATTAGCGGTGTTTGGTCTGGCTTAACAGTCTGAGTTCAATCCGATTGAGGTTGACTTTACTTTTAATCCTTCCGAGGTCGATTGGAAAACTGGTGTCTATGTAATCAACTTGAAATCGATATATAACTATTATTGTTTATGAAGATCTGGAAAGGATGAAGAGTAAAGCCAACTGCAATGTGATCTCCCCCTTAATACTTTGAGCCTGTGTAATATGATTACGTTTGCTCTCTTCAAATGCAGTATATTCATGCATATTTCTTTTCGTGTAATTTTTTAATTGGTTCAGTCATTTGATTGCGGCCATGTTAGAGCTTCAACTTAAAGGGGCTTTTTTTTTAGTCGAATCACTCCATGACTCATTCTTTGTAAGCCTAATACTTATTCTATCGGTCTCTTTGCTGAAGCACAAAGTTAAGGCGATGTAAATACGCCAACATCGGTTGTCAAGCGATAGTGAGGGACAACAACAGGAACAAAGATACGCACGCATAAATATATATATATATATATATATATATATATATATATATATATATATATATATATATATATATATATATATATATATATATATATATATATATATATATATACATATATATATATATATATATATATACATATATATATATATATATATATATATATATATATATATATATATATATATATATATATAGATAGATAGATAGATAGATAGATAGATAGATAGATAGATAGATAGATAGATAGATAGATAAATACACGTCAGGCTTCTTTCAGTTTTCGTCTACCAAATCCACAAAAAAAGACTTGGTCGGTCCGAGGCTATAGCTGAAGACACATGCCCAAGGTGCCAGCAAATTTCTTACCACACAACTACACCTGGCTGTTTCAATATGGCAAATGTAAGGGACTCACGACTAAATAGGCATCTAAATTAATTAGCTAAAGCAGCTATATTCTTTGGAAGGCATACTCGCTCTCCAGTGACGACTGGATGTAATGTACTATACGTTACCGATGAAAAAGAACGCAATATTTTATCTAGTAGGGTTTAGTCACAAGAGTGAGGACATTACCTATAATTCGTTTGCAGGGCATCTGAGGAGAGAGGCAAGTTATGTATAGATCGGGAAACAATGCAGAAGTGTGGATTACGTAAAGACATTAAATATTCATGTAGCGTTGTAAAACCGCATGGCGGATTAGCACTAACATCTAATAACAATTACTGACTATTCTTTTGAGAAGCACAATATTTTATACACCCAGTGGTGATAATGACATAATACGACTTTAACATTAGATCTTTTTAACAAATTCTCTTGTATTTGTGACCATTGCGTTCCATTTAGCAAATAAGAAATCGCGATATAGAAAAGAAATCGGAGGATATAGAAAAGTCTTAGTTAACATTTACTTTTCAGATTCGATCAAATATGTTCTTAGTTGAGATATTCGAAAACACACGCAACTTTTTGTGACAAGTAGAATAGATTAGTATTGGATAACAATGGAAACCTATTTAAAAATCAATATCACAACAAATATCAAGAGAAGTTATCTTTGAAGTTAACACGCTTAAAATGGTCCATTCGTCTATAAAGACCTGGCCTTTGTTTATATCTTTTATCTCATACTATACGCCATATTTTTTCCAGCTACTAAACTTCCGATTTGCAATAAACATGTCTTTTTGGTAAAGACGCTCTTTTCAATGGTTCAAAAAGATTTGGTGACTTTAAAAGCACTGGTGCGTGCTGGTGTCCGAGTGTTTGTCTGTGAATATATGCGTATATATGATTGTGTGTGTGTGCGTACGAGCGTGTGCATGCGTGCGTACGTGCGTGGTTATGTGCGTGTGGGTTTCCTATCGCTCCTCTTTCTATGCTGGTCTGGTCGCTTTCACCTGTTTTTCTTGTCTACTGGGTTGCTATTAAATTAATTAATTGATAGTTTGATGTTTCTTTTGTAAGAGATCTAACGTTGTGATATAGCTGTGTCATTTGAACGGGTGATATTTGGTATACATACATATACATATATATATATATATATATATATATATATATATATATATATATATATATATATATATATATATATATGGGTGGTTGTGTATGTGTGTGTGTGTATTTATATTATATTTAAATATGTACGTGAATGCACGGCTGTATGTAATTTATGTAGTCACAAATACAAAAGGCGTGCAAGCACAAACACATTCACACTCAGTTGTAGATTGCACATATATGTACACATCAGCAATGGCTAAAATCAATCTCTATATGTACCGCGATGCATAAATTTTGGGAGATTAAAGTAAAGTATTTTATAGATCGGAATAAAGTATGAAGCGAAGCCATTTGATATCAGATATTTAGAATTTTCTAACTCATTGAGATACCATAATCTCAAGTGGTGTTGCTTAAAATGCACTGTGATTCCATCAAGCGCAAATACATCAAACAATATTCGTAACTTTTCTTCAGTTTGGGAGAATGGCCTAGAAAATTAATGGTTGAGAACGTTAAGTAAATTTCGTGAGTATAATACGGAGCTTTCATATTTCTGTGTTTCAATTCCTCAGTGTTCGGCATTGACTTCTTTCACTTTTTTTTTTTTTTTTCATCAGTAGGGAAATATGAACATTTTTGTTGTGCAAAATTCGCAATTTATTTTCAATGGCCAAGCGATAAAATTTTAGTTATATGTATCCTAACTGGTCTGGATCATAACATCTGTAGCTAGTTCAATAACAAATTAAATAGATCAGCTATACATCAAAGATGTTGTATGGAATCTAATCATTCCCTACTATCATAGATGTTAGATTACGATAGCTAGGTTATCACCGTTAATTGGAAACTGATTTATAACTTGTCATTTGTAGATATTACAACTTGTTCTGTAAACAATGCTATTTGCTAATTTCATTTACTCAAATGGCACATATATTTAGTGATTCTATCATCGTAGCCTTGGCAAGTGTTAGGTGTTTATTTATGAAGACATAATGCGACTGAAATATTTCAGGGACGGCTACAGATTCAGGGAAATGTTAAAAATAATAATTAATTAATAATGATTTGAAATTTTGACGCAAAACCAGCTTGTGATTGGGTAAGTTGATTGCATCGAAACTAGGACCCGATCGGTACGTAATTTATCGACCCCAAAAGAGGATGGATGGCAAAATCGACATCAACGGAATTTGAACTCAGACGCAAGGAATGCCGCAAAACATTTTAGCCAGCGTGCTAACGAGTCTGCCAACATGCCGCTTCGTCGTTTGATATCATTAATTATTACTTTTTGTTGATTAATTCCGAGTTAGGTTTGTGATATTCTTTTCTACTCTAGGTGAAAGGTCCGAAATGTTTGGGGAGGGGGTTAGTCGATTAGATAGACCCTCTCACAAATCTTTCATGGTAAACAAGATCAAGCAATCTGAGAAGCAAAACAACAACAACAACAACAACAATAATAAAATTATTAATAATCCTATTTACTAAAAGCACACGGCTTGAAATTTTGGAGGAGAAGACTAGTCGATTACATCAACTCCAGTGTTTCACAGGTGCTTAATTTATCGACCCTAAAAGGATGAAAGGCAAAGTCGACCTCGGAGGAACATGAACTTAAAGCGTTGAGGTGGACGATATGCTGCTAAGCCTTTTGCCCGGCGTGCTAACGATTCCGACAGCTCACCTTGATGTTATTACTATTATTATTACTACTATTATTATTATTTTTATTATTATTATTATTATTATTATTATTATTATTATTATTATTATTATCATTACTACTACTACTACTACTACTACTACAACTACTACTACTACTACTACTACTACTACTACTACTACTAATAATAATAATAATAATAATAATAATAATAATAATAATAATAATAATCGAATACTAATGCTGAATTGTGCTGTAAATAAAAGAGAATGCGATCTATTTGCCTGCAGTAAACAATAAGTGGACATTATCATTCATTATTATTTCATGATGTTGCTTGTAAAGTATTTTCATATATTATGAACAAAGGCAGAAACAAAACGATTTGGAAGAAGATAGCGTTTGTTTTGACAATTTTTTAAAAACTTCTCTATTCATTTACTGCACAGATACAAAGAATGAATGTGTTGTTTTGCTTACCGTATTAGTCTGAACTGGAATTCTTAAATAGTAGGTGCATTGTACGTGTTTAAGAATACATGTGTTGTAACAAAGGC
Source organism: Octopus bimaculoides (assembly GCF_046866305.1). Classification (NCBI taxonomy): domain Eukaryota; kingdom Metazoa; phylum Mollusca; class Cephalopoda; order Octopoda; family Octopodidae; genus Octopus; species Octopus bimaculoides. The sequence goes on from NC_142937.1 coordinate 36,437,009, forward strand.
TTAACAATGTGTACATTGCACTGCATCTGCTAATGAAATTTATTACAATACCGACACCCCGTACAGATGAAAGCAATTTTGACTCCAATGTTTGAAAAAAGAAAAAAACACGTAAGAGGAACAAAACAAGTTAAAATATGTAGAAATAAAGCGAAATAGTTTTAGAGAATATATAATTAATGACAACCAGTCCACACATGAAAACAAATGAATAAGTAAGTTGTTTTTTAAATACACTCTTACAATATGCATGTTTTCTTCATTTATTTGAACTCCCATTTGTAAATGAAAATATATTTATACACAGCATGTGTACATATATATATATATATATATATATATATATATATATATATATATATATATATATATATATATATATATATATATATATATATATATATATATGTGTGTGTGTGTGTGTGTGTGTGTGTGTGTGTGTGTGTGTGTATGTGTGTGTGTGTGTGTCTGTGTGTGTGTGTGTATTCACACATAAATACTCTCACAGGTAACGTGACGTGTACGGAAAGGTTTACGCACATAAACATAGACAATCCTGCGCATGCACCCACCTGTGTATGCAAGTGTGTTAGAGTGTTTTTCTACTTTTATATGTGTAATTAGCGACATGACTATATATATATGTATAAGTATACGTATATATCTATGCTTGTTTGCGCAAGTAACATACTAACATAAGTGAGACTATATATTATATTCAAACATATATGTGTCTGTGCGTACGTGCATGTGTATATGTATGTAAACATACATGCAAGCATACAAACATACATGCAGACATGCAAATATACATACATACATATATACATACTTAAATACATACACTTAAATTCAAAACAATGAACGAGCAAAATAACGTAAAATAAAGAAGGAATAATGAATGAAAGGAAAAAAGAAAATAGAGAAAATACTTAATATGTTTCATTGACAGTATTACGCATGCGCATATGAATTGTTTACCAGGTGAATATTGTTTCCCATATTTTTGAAAGTATTTAGTTACTTGCATTTAGTTCTTATTTCATTTTATTTTTTTTTGTATTTATATTTACTTTCTGTTATTTACGATGAACAAATCGAACGACGTAACTTGTAGCGCGTTTCGGTTCAGAACAAACAATCACTAACATCTGATAGCAGTTGGGAAATGGTTTGAAGCAAATGGGAACACGTGGAAAGAGGTAATTGCCTTTTGAGTAAGTGAATTATAAGTAATTAGTAAACAACTTACAATGCAGTAATTATTTCCATTTTCTAATTTGGTTACATATATATACTTAGACACGCACAAAAACACGCACACGTACGTATTGCTGTAACAAAATTGACACACATCGTAGCATTTCTTGAACCTCTTATTCAGGTTATTCTTGCATCTCTTATTCAGTCTGCTATTGTTGACAGTTTTTATTCCATAGCTTCCGAAGATCACTCCTTTTTATGCATTGACTAGAGATGCGAATAACCAGCGAAATATATAGATGCTTCGAAATTGAGACATGAGGTAACTATATGCTTGTTTTCTTTTGATAGAGTGACAAGCATCTTAGACCCCAAAATTTTCTATTTATTTGTACAGCAGTCATAGGTAATGTATGCTTTCATTAAACAAATTTAGATCACTTCTGTGATCACTTCTGTGAGATACATGTCTGATTAAGTAGATTCTCTTAAAAAACTTTAGCAATATATATATTAGTTAGTAGAGCACACTGAAGGTAATTGTACAACATTGTTATATAAAAGTAGTTATTTCGCTCTCCTAGCACATTCCGGTGGACTTATATTTCCATTATTTAGGTTGATTGCTAAGTGTGGCAAATGTTCAAGGGAAGATGTTTTGCAATAGGAACCCGAGTGTACTGCAGTTCGATGGAAGCTAGTAGGCCGGAACATCGAATTCATTATTACCCTTTTCTCATAAAAGATTGATAAACGTATACTCTATGAAAGTAATCCTTAGTTTAATGTTAAATTCTTTTTATTATAACTTGAGATAAAAGCAAACTTCAACGTGTACAAACACACTCACACATATCTGTATGAATGTGTATGCTTATATGTATGTGTATGTGTATGTGTGTGTATGTGTGTTTGTATGCTTATATAATACATATGTGTGCATACATGTGTATGCATATATTTATGTATTTGTATATATATTCATATATTGGACTGAACAGAGTATCAGAATACTTAAATTCAACTCCAATGGAGCATGTATGTCTATATATATATATATGCGACAATGAAAAGGATTGCATTTTCTGAAAGAAAACACAGGAAAGCATAAACACACTCAACATATTCACTTCTACAATGCATGCACAAGCACAATATTCATCTCACTGGCACATTATATATTAAGTTTGAATGACGAGGTAAATAAAAGCAATATCATACCCTAGAGCAGTGCTTCTCAAACTATCTGATGTGGCGTACCGGCATTGTTTTTATCCAGTGTGCCAGGGGCCGGGAATATTTCTTAGTAATATTAATTTATACCGGAAACAATGTATATAATGATTGTTATAAAAGTTGACAATGTTTTTATTATCTTGGTGTCAAAAATTAGTTCTCATAAATATATTCAAATCAAGTGACAGAGTCTTTGGTAATGATTGGAGAAAGTTGAGGGTTTGTGTATCATCTGATGAGTCAAAAATAGTTTACATAAAAACATTCAGATCAGGTAAAAATGTTTTAGAATAAGAATATAAAAATTAGTTTACGTGAATATGTCCAAATCAAGTAAGAGAGTCTTTGACAAGAAGATAAAACGAGTCTGGTTTGTCAATCAATTGGTACTAAAGTTTTAGTCTCACTGTGATCAGAAACCATAACTGTTTGCAGCATCTTAAATTGAAAAAAAAAAAGCTGAGTGGAGAAATAACAGACCATTTATAGTTCTTGGATCTGGCTGTAGGGTTTCGCATCTGGATTGACTTTCACAGTTATCATAATTTTATGCAGAAATGGTCGCTCAAAATTACCTTTTAATAAAAAATAATGTAGTTGGTTGAAGGCATTCACGTGATCAAATGATGGTTCTGTTCTATTTGTTTAAAAGGTGCTTTAGAATTGCTTTCTCTCTAACAAACCATAGTGTGGGTGGTTGATGGCAGTCACACGATCAAAGGGTAGTTCAGTATTGTTCTACTTTCTAATAGTTGCTGTGGAGTCAAGAAAGGCTTGTTTGGTGAGCTGATTCTGTTATAGTTCAGTAGTTCTGGCTAGTGTTTTGGCTCACCAAAAACAAAATATGTTTTCATATCAAAAATTGTTGAGCGGTTCTTACATCAAACTATAACATACACACGTGCTTGTATGTACTCATTTATTTGGAGGGAGAACAAAACGTCAAAAGGATCTATAATTTAGAAGAACAGTAAAATGATATTTTGATATTAATGTCTTTTCGAAGGGCATTAAGTAAATTATGATACAATCCACCATTGGCTGAAATCACATTTCTGTCAAAAGTGGTATTTTTCCCTAACCTCAAATATCCAAGTTTTCCATAACTCATTAAGCGCTGGGATTTGCACTTACATAGCATGGACTGCTCAACACATTTTATGAAAATGAGACAACTATGCACACATAGAGAAAGAAAAAATAGTTAAAATATCTTCGTAGCATAATATAATGGTGGCGAGTTTTACATCATCTGAAAAGTCATTAGTTGAATTATTAGACCTCTTGGATTCTACGAGGTATCGGAGCGTTTGTGTGACATTAGACCCCAATAAACGCCCATAAATTAAATTTGGGCCAGGATCGTGGCCTCTCGACCTCTGCCTGACAGCCACGATCGTGGCCCGTCGCGCTTTATGCGTTAAAGTTGACCACAGAGTTTCTCCACTAAAAAATCACGAAAAGTTTGGAAAATGAGAGAAAACACTATTATTAGCATTAAAAACAAATTGGATTTGAAATCTGATAGAGTAAAATAATATAAGACATTTATTTTGGTAATCTACTGATTCAACTATTTCCACTGAGTTCAAATTATTGTAATACCATTTCCTCATCGTAATGGAAGGCACAACGTTTCAAGGTATTATTTTGTTCCCCGAACAACCCAGGGCTACATGTTGCAGCCAAAGTTAATTTACTTTCATGTCAGCTGAAATAAATCTTCACGTATATATATATATATATATATATATATATATATATATATATATATATATATAAGAATTCTAACATTATAGTCATTTCTATAAAATCACTTATCTCCATACCTTTAACATAGGATAAATAACATCACTTTTAAAATCACTGCTATTTTGGTTTGGTTAATAGTCCACAGGGACAAAGTAT
>NC_142937.1:36446355-36468855 GCF_046866305.1 Octopus bimaculoides
TTTGGACAGTTCCTGAATAGTATTTAATGGAAAACCGTAGCAACTGAGAAATTTCCAAGAAGATTCATTTCTGACGAAGAAAACTAGGTTAAGTGTTTCGTACTTACATTGAGATAAGTTAGGTCGAGTCAAGGGAAAAGTATATGAATAGAAGAGAATTGTGCTTATGTATGTATATATGTTCAGGTATATAAATGCGTGTGTTTATATATGTGTATATATATGCATAAACAGAAATATACATACATATGTGCGTGTGTGAGTATACATACATATATATATATGCGCGTACACACATACATATATATATGTACATACCTATATAGACTTAATAGACTTATTGAGAGAAGCAATTATCGTTGCTGTAGATGTTGAGGAGAGAAAACCGAAACAAAGAGAGCTATATTACTGTGCACACGCGCGTCCGCACACGGATACAAACACACACAAGCACTCACACACACACACATACATCGGCATGCGAACAGTCAGAAAGTAGCTTTTTTGTAAGGAAGATTTCTCTGCCCCTACTTGAAGACAGCGTTATCAGCCTGCTGAAATAGCGCATTATTAGGCGTGGTATGTAGCTTTCGTGTCATCGCGCGTCCTTTCGCATGATTCCACAACATTAATATACGAGGACGTTGAAATATATTTCTGCATGCGTGCATACTCTCTTTTACTCTTTTACTTGTTTCAGTCATTTGACTGGGGCCATGCTGGAGCACCACCTGTTTAGGCGAGCAAATCCACCCCATGACCTATTCTTTGTAAGCCTAGTACTTATTCTATGGCGTCTTTTTGCTGAACCGCTAAGTTACGGGGACGTAAACACACTAGCATCGGTTGTCAAGCGATGTTGGAGGGACAAACACAGACACACAAACACACACATACATATATATATATATACATATATACGACGGGCTTCTTTCAGTTTCCGTCTACCAAATCCACTCACAAGGCTTTGGTCGGCCGAAGGTTATAGTAGAAGACACTTGCCCAAGGAGCCACGCAGTGGGACTGAACCCGGAACCATGTCGTTGGTAAGCATGGTCGTGTTGTAATATAAAAGTTGTGCATTAAATATATATATCATGAATATACCAAATAATTCTAACAGTGTCTGGTATTGAATTCAATACTTTGGTTATGGTGGACAGATTTGTTTAATATATGAAGAATCTAAAGCATTTAACAAAGTATGTTAAGCATTTCTCCGTTAAATTGGAAATTCGAACATTCATTGACGGCATAAAACATATTCTTCCATAGAGATGAAAACTTGGAAAACAGTAGTATAATATGTGACTCATGTGCATTTAATTTTGGATCACTTGATTAATATTTGCAAGGACCTCTTGGTAAAAAGATTCGAAATATGCATGAACCAACTCCTTGTTAATTTATCTACTCTCTTAAAAGAATAAAAATATGCATGTGAATCATACGTCTTTGTATCTTAGTAGCACAGTCAGAAAAGGTAACAATAATAATCAAATTACTTTTGATATTGATTAAGCTTCAAAGTTCTCATGCAAACTTGAGAGGTGTGCATGTTCCAGTCGTGCGATAAAATGGTAAAAAAAAATCTTTTTTTTATATAAGAAATGTGTTCTGACTGCCATCCTATACACCATTGAAATATGATCGACCTATAAACACCAAGATATACCACTGGAAAATTTCATTATTCCCAAACTCTTTTCATTGAATGGAATTGACAAACTCCAATAACAGCAGTTTCTACGAGTATTAACAATTCTTTCTGTCGTAGATAACATCTTAGTTTCTTAAACAAAAGAAATATACATTAGGCAATGCAGTGGAGTGAATACATGAAAAAAAAAAACAGAATGGCTAAAGCTGGAAAGTGTCTCAGTATAGGCACGCTTGCTCGTGGCTAAATTCGAGCCGGACAGCAGCAGCATTGGACACAAATTAGATTTAGTATGAGTTTCCATAGTGCGAGGCACGACCATAATACAAAGCTTGACCATTCAAGCTTTGACGAAGCGTGGAATTTGGTAGCGATAAATAAACTGATTGCATGTATGCCTCTTCAATGAGCTTGCGTGTGTGTGTGTGTGTATTTCTGTGTGTGTGTGTGTGTATGTGTGTGTGTGTGTGTGTGTGTGTGTCTGTGTGTGTCTGTGTGTGCAATAATCAATAAATCAAAAATATTCCACATGAACGGAAAATCCAGGAAGTGTTCATTAATCGCAGCGTATAAATTATTTTGTTCTTAAGTTCGAAGTTGATTCTCATTGTAATTATTTAATTATTTTATTATTATATTCTAATGTATTTTGGTGATATATGATTGCATTATTATATTTTATTATTTTATTATAATATATGGTTGTATTATTATACATTCATTTGGTTTGGTATTTTACTTGATGTTATTGTGTGTTATATCAACCCTTTAACTGTACCTCCTTATTTATATCTTCCTATATACTTTTCTTTCACCTTTCTCTTATTCCCTTCCTTTTCCTTCTCACACTCTATCATCGTTCTATTTTTTTCTTTTTTTTATCTTAATCTGGACATTACCGTTCCCCGTAAACAAGATCTATTTGCGAATATTTCATTTGTTTGATACAGCCCAAATTAAATACATTTCTCTCTGCTTAGACAGCCTAATACTTTGTTCCTCATTTGCGTTACCTGTACGGCTTTCCCCCTGTCGTCGAAATCGATACCATCTTGTTAGATATGCACCTTTCTATATATTGTTGTTAATTCTCTTACTTGCGTCCTTTCTCCAGGCATATCAACATAGTTGCTTTCTCGCTACGACACTCTCACTGATCGCATTTCTAACTGTCTTTATCCATGAGCAAGCATAATACACCTTTTGAAAATCATGATGAAATGATAGGAATTGGTTTCCTTCAATAATGCATGAGGTTGCATAATCAGTGTTTATATATATTCCAGCATGTTGCATGATTTATCTGCCTTATCTATTATGGAAACAATTGTAACAGCATAATAAATGTGACACCAAAATATCCACTCTTTTATTTGCTTTATGTTATATGTGTGCGTGTGTGTACGTATATATTTAAAGGTATACATATATATTATATATACGTTTATATATACGTATATATATATATATATATATATTTATGTATGTGTATAAGTGCATGTATAAGTGTGTACATACATATATACATACATACAGACAGACAGACATACAGACAGATAGATAGATAGATAGACATTTAGATAGATACATGCATATCGGCATAAATAGATATGCATACGTTTCCGTGGATGTGCAAAAGATTGTGTCGCATAACGATTATATTAATACTTGTAATGTAATGGGAAGTATAGACAGCTGTCTATAGTTCCTTCCTACGTCAGTTAGCCATTATATTCACCCAAAGAGAAACATAAAATCAATATATGGCACCTTTTACTGTAAGTCCTAATTATTGGACCGGAATCTGTGATTAATGAACGAAATACGTTTATAATTCGGGGTCATCCACTTTATCATTTGGCTTAATTTGAAATTCACTATCGATTGCTATTTTCTCTTGTTAGGTTATTAAAGCCTTACTTTGGTTCGAATGCACCGATACAGACACAAGCGAAATTAGAAGAAAAAAAAGTAGAAATGAAATTTAATATCATACGGCTTTAATAAAGATAGTCAGAATATCTCAATGGATAATGTAATTTCTCTATACACATATATTCATGTGGTGAAGACACTCAGGCTTTATGTCGACATTATTCTGTATTTTCTGTTTCTGTCCTTTACAACGTATACTACGTCGCAACAACGAATACATTAAAAGTATACTGTAGTGAGGATAACTGTCAATGGTTGACTAAAACAACAGACATTCTAAATTGGAACTCTCAATATACATTCATATACACAGCTGTAAATACATACATACATATAGAAAATCATACAGCAACGTATAAAACGCACAAACGTGCACACACATACATATACACACACACGGATATATTCATGCATGTATATACGTATATACATATACGTGTGTGTGTAGTTTATTGACCGAGAGGAAAATGGTCCTCTCTACATATGAGTAAAATAATATGAAGAAGCAAATTTTCAAAAGAAAATTTGATACTACGAGCAAACACTTTAAAGACCATCTCTCTCTGAGAGAACAAGTTAATATGCAATGTTCCATCATGGGATGGAAATGGCAAATATATACCTGCTACAGTTACATTTCCAGAGAGTGTCATTTTAACACATTATATCCAATTTTTGGGTTTTCTTTTATCATTATTTCTATCATCATAAGGCGGCGAGCTGCCAGAACCGATCGTTACCGCACGACAAAAAATTATTTGTGGCATTTCATCCGACTGTGCGCCCTGAGTTCAGATACTACCGTGGTCGACTTCACTTTTCATCTTTCGGTGTCGATCAAATAAGTACTGTTTAAGCCTTCAGCTCGTTGTAATCAACTTCCTCTCTCACACGAAATTACTGCATCAGTGCCAAGACGTGAAACTAATACATCTGTTTGTTGTTTGCACACTCGTCTTCGTCTTTTGTTTTTTGTAAATTCTCACTATATATATATATATATATATATATATATATATATATATATATATATATATATATATATATATTTTAAAAAATAACGTCGACCACTAACGTGGACAATTAATGCGCTAGAAATAGATCACATCTTGTGTCTATTAAGACCTAAATTGTTCTCAACATGAAATATAGCAGCATACCAAAAACGTGAGCGGGCAAGATAATATTTCTGAATCTCTTTGATTCTTTAGATGTGCTGGCCTCCTGATAATTAATCGATATTAATTAATATATGACTAATTACCAGATTTTATAATAATTATATATATATATATATATATATATATATATATATATATATATATATATATATATATATAAAGAGAGAGAGAGAGAGAGAGAGAGAGAGAGAGAGAGAGAGAGATAAGGGGAGAGAGAGAGGGCAGAAATATCTCATAGAAAGTTAGATGTGAAAGAAGAATGCTCTACGTAGTCAGTAGAGCTGAATGTTCTTGATAATAAGGTCAACTGGTATATTTAGGGTTAAATTTGTTTTCGAAAACTATTTAATGCCTATCTAACGCTCGGGAGGTGAGAACATCTTTTATGTTTCGAGCCTATGCTCTTCGACAGAAAGGAACACAAAAAGAAAACAAGGAGAGAAAATAGAAAAAGGTTTAGTGGCTAACGATCTATCATGGCGAATGACAAACAGAGGAGTCACGCAGATAGATAGATAGATAGATAGATAGATAGATAGATAGATAGAAACATAGATAAATAGATAGATAGATAGATAGATAGATAGATAGATAGATAGATAGATAGATAGATAGATGTATATTTCTATGTCATTTATGACTATACACACCCCTTATAATTTTTCCTTGTATATTATGATATATTTTATATAGTTTATACAATGACACATAAAGGAGCTTTTTAATGAGTACTACCGGATTGCTTGAATCCATATACTGTGACTTAAATATATATGCGTGTGTGTGTATGTGTGTGTGTGTGTGTGTGTGTGTGTGTGTGTGTGTGTGTGTGTGTATGTGTGTTAGATTGTGCGTGCATGTGTGTGTATGTATGTGTGCGTGAGCGTGTGCCAGTTTATACGAGGGTGGCTGAAAGGTTCATGGGCTTATTATGAAGGAATGACAGAAGAGCTGTGGAATCTTGCATGAGTTAAATTCACCTATTCTTATTAATAACTGCATTATTGTGTTCCAGGTAAACTGAAATCGAACTGCTCAAGAAAGACTTCAATCATAACTAACCTAGTAGCAAATTCTATTGGAAGGGGACAAAATTTGACACCGGCATTGATTTTGTTTTCCACATGCTGATGGATGACAGGAACTTGACTGTAAATCAGATAGTTAAAGCTATTAGCATATTCGTGAGAGAGCTAAGAATTTCCTGCATAATGGTCTTATGCATGACGAACGTTTCTGCTCGGTGGCTGCCACCTGACCAGATTTCATCACGGGAATATATACAAGATAAATCATTGTATATATACGATGGTCTTCTTTCGGTTTCCATCTACTATATCCACTCGTAAGTCTTTATTCAGCCCGAGGCTGGTAAACATGTGGTTTGGAAGTAAACTTCTTGCAACACAGACACTCCTACGCCTATGCGTACATGTTTGTGGTCTCTGTGTGTACTTAGCAGCACTTGACAACCGATGTTAGTTTGTTCACGTCCCCGTAAACTAGCGGTTCGGAGAAAGTGACAGGTGAAATAAATACTAGCTTTTAGAATAATAAGCACTGGGTTCCATTCCTTCGACCAAAAGCCTTCAAGGTGACGCCCCAGCATGGTCGTAGTCCAATTACTAACACAAGTAAATTATGAAGGATAAAACATGGGACGTGTGCGCTTGCATATATAAGTGTGTGTGCATATATATGTGTGTGTTTTGTGTGCACTCTCGAAATTGATGCGTATTTTAATATTTATACATATGCCCACGTGGGTGGGTGTTCTATTTTCCTGAAGCGACTTATCTGATTGGCTGGTAAATATGCCAGGTTTATATTTGTTTTAACATTTCTAGTTATATATTGATTATGGGAGTTGCAGTGACCTCCAATTTCCTTGCCCCTTGCCAGCTCTGACCAAATTGATCACCTCATTCCTGATGGATCAGCTGACACCAATCTTTTAACATCCGATATGTTGGACAAACTACTCAATATATTTTCTTAATTTACTTCATTCTTGCCATTTTAATTTTATGTCTTCGTTTCTGTTCTTTAATTTGAATCTTTGATGATTGAAATTAAGTATATTTATTGTACTGCAACAACAACTGCTATCAGAAAGCAACGCATATAATTCGTACTATATTTTTCACCACACATGAATCTCCACCGCCTCCTCACTACCACCACGATCAACATTTTCACCATTATCACCACGATAATGTCATCAAGACTATCACCACCAAAAACACTACCACCACCATCACCACCCCACACTGCTACTATAATCATCATCATAATTATCATCACCCTTCACATGAGGTTCAAACGTCACTCACTCAACCGCAGAAACTCTCACTACTAGCAGCAGCTAAACTACTACTACTACTACTACTACAACCAACACGACTAGCACCAAAACTACTACCACTACCAAAGCCAACCCCATTATTACTACTACTACTCCTACTTATACTAATGATTGCTTACACTTTTATTTCTATTTTAATCTAACGATAGTATTTGCATAATACTCTGCACGAACACCACTCCGACCACTACTACTGAACGCCACTAACAACACCACTAGTCTAACAACCTCTACTATAATAGTATATTATTCTTTTGAAACTATTCACAACGATTGTGTTGTTGGTGACGTTTTATGTTCTCTTCTTTCAAAGTGTAAAATCACTGATGATTGTTTTTGTAGATGGATGCAGAATGGAAAACAAGAAAGGGAGATAGATAGATAGATAGATAGAGAGAGAGAGAGAGAGAGATATATATAGAGGGGGGGGGGAGAACTTGTTATAAAGAAACGGAGAGAGGGAAAACGAGTTACAAGAAACGAAAGGGTGAGGGAGAAGAGACACAGACAACGAAAGAAAGAAAGAGAAAGAAAGGAAAAAAGAAAGAAAGAAAGAAAGAACGAAAGAAAGAAAGAAAGAAAGAAATAGAGAGAGAGAAGGTGAAAGACAGAGCGGAGTTACAGAGACCTAAATATATTAACAGACACAAAGGTATATGTGTATATGTTTATTTATACATTACATATATATACATATATACAAACGCACAAAGACACACATACATGCATATATATATATATATATATATATATATATATATATATATATATATATATATATATATATTCATATATGCATGCATATATATATATACACAAAGACATACATGCACATAAAAGCATATATACACATATATATATATATATATACATATATATATATATATATATATATATATATATATATATATGTATGTATACATAATATATATATATATATATGTATACATATATATATATATATATATATATATATATATATATATGCACATAAATCTATATATATGTATATATATATATATCCATATATAGACATATACATATATATATGTGTGTGTGTGTGTGTGTGTGTGTGCAAAGAAAGAGAGAGAGAGAATATAAAAGCATGGAGAGAGTGAGAGGGAGACAATAAGAAAATGAAATAAACAGAGATGGAAAGAGAGGAAATAACAAAGAATCGAACAAACGAACCACCAACCAGCAAGCCGGTTACTACATAAATAAATAAATAATATATTTGATGCTAAGAGGTGGTGGTGAAGTCGGTAGTGAAGGTGTCAGTAGGAGTGTATAACATATGGAAAAGGTTATTCTAGGAGTTTATGCAACAGCAGCAAAAACTAACGCAAAAGAGAATGTTATATGAGGCGAGAATTACAATAAAGAACACAGGAAACTTATCAGCTATGACCAAACTTTTGTGTCTGTTTTCTTTTGTATGTATGTATGTATGTATGTATGTATGTATGTATGTATATATATATATATATATATATATATATATATATATATATATATATATATATATATATATATATGTATATATATACTTTATTTAAAAGCAGCAGAAATATAACAAAAAAAACGTTACTCTGAGTTTCACGTTCCCGTTCATCGGACAGTTTTGTCAGAAATATATATATATATATGTGTATGTATGTATGTATGTATGTCTCTATATACGTATGTATATGCAAGTTTGTGCAAGGGGGTGTTCATATAAGTAGGTGCAGCCGTCTCTGTGTGTAATCACACAGGCAAAGACACACACATGCACACAGACAGACGTTCATATATATCACTATATTTGTCGGTACATATTTATATCTATATGTATATACACATGCATAAATATACCCATAAGCTAACGTGTATGCGCGTGTGTGTATATGTGCGTGTGAATACATACATTCATATATATAAGCATATAAATTTGTGTGTGTGTGTATGTATGTCTATATATATATGTAGATATATATACACATCTATATACATATATATATATATATATTTATATATATATATACATACATGTATAAACGCATGTATGCATGTATATATGTACATATATACATACACACGCACACAAATATATATATACATATATACTTATATATATATATATATATATATATATATATATATATATATATATATATATATATATATATATATATATACGTATACATACATACAATTGTCAGGTTAAGATATAGCATTTTCGTTTACTAATAAAGCATTAGATCGTCCAGTGCGATACCTGACATTAGTTCGTCAGGAAGCTCTTTATATTCTGAGTTCAATCACCACCGAGATTCAAGTTTCTTTCTTATAAACTCGGGTTGCGATAAAATTTTGTACCAGTCAAGAGGGTACTTCTATGTTGCTAAGACAAAATGTTGTTTTAGCCAGCATGTAGTTCCTTGTGCTTGAAATCTTGTAACAATAGTCTTGAAAATTACCAATTCTTTGTCGTTGAAATTCGCTAATTTAGAATATATAAAGCTAGTGGAAGCCTGTATTCTTTCTCTCTCTCCCTCCTTCTCTCTCTTCCCTCTACTATCTCTTTCCCTCGCTCTTCATATATATATATATATATATATATATATATATATATATATATATATATATATATATATAAGCACATGTTCTTGTGTGCATTCGCTCGCACATGTATCAATGTTTATTTGTGTGTGGATCTTCCGGCGGTTTTGCAACGATTACGTCGAAAATCATCTCTTTTCATGCAAAAGCACCATGCTGCCCGAGTTGCACCCTTGTTATTCGTGAAATCGAAAATGCTGCGAACCATTGATTCAACGACTTAAAGATCTAACCATCGTTACTACTGTGCATTAAGTGAGATAAATAATCAATGTTTACTCACAGTAAGCATCGCTGAACATGCCAAGCTCTGCAGCGTACTCAAATATGTGTGTGTGTGTGCGTGTGTGTCTATTATTGTTGTTGGTTCGATGGAGTATTTTCTCCATTTATAAGATAATCTCAATGACTGTAATATATAGATTATTTAAAGGATATACCTGGTTCTAGAGAGTTCAATGAATTCATTGTTTATCATATTAGTGTTTGGTTATATAAATATACTTTTCGCCGAAAGGTGAGCAGAATTGGCAACACATGGCTGGATTCAAATTGCCTATTATCAAATTCGCTTTTCACTCCTACACAGAGACCAGAAAGTTGCTTGTCAACTTTCTGAGCCAAAGAAGGAGCTTTTAAGTGAACACCAAATAGACAAGAAATAGCCGTAAAATTTCTTTCGTATTATTCCCTACTGTTTCACGAGATGATATTTTCGTAATCAATCGTCTCGTTAGGCAGAACAGTAGTTTTTAGTTTTCGTTCAAACGGTGCCATATCTACTTGGACTAAGAAAGAATAATGTGAACAGGGAATCTGCACTCTGCAAGGTCCTGGGAATAGACATCATGGTACATATTTGGTGATATATTTGTTTATTTATCTTCAAATTATAACGACTACTAATTGAGCTGCGATATTAGAGAATGCAGTTATAGATACATTCTCTCTTCCATACTTTTTATGATGGATGTTCTCGATAAGGACTAACATCGTGTTAAAAGGACAAAACAATAGCAACTCTGTGGTTTGTTCAATGAATTATATCCGTCACTACTACATAGTAAACATGATTTTATTAATTATTTCGTGAGGAGATTGAACACCACTAGTGGTTTTTGAAGTCCCTTGTAAACTAATATGTTCGAAGCTGAATAAGCCTTGTGTCGGGAATATTTTGACAGAAAACTCATTCTAACAAACTAGTTTTGAGAGGATGGGCTTGCGTGATTTTCATAGCTGTTACTTTGTTGGTTCATGCTGGTGCTGTTGGTTTTAATCTGCAGATCTGCCATATTTGAGTACTTGACTTGTGCCAAAATTTGAAACCATATTTCATCCTAATAAAATAACTGGTTCTCATTTACGAATGGTGATATAGTTCTCAATAGGTCTATGTCTAAAACTTTGTGAAATTGTGCCTATGTTAGAAACTATGGTTTGCAGTTGACACAGTGACAATTATAGACTGATTCATTAAAGTTGTATTCACATTATTTTCTTAACGCTCCAAGTTCGGAGGCCTCTGGGTGACTTAGCAAGTATCACTTCTTGGCTCATTCAGTTACGTAACAGTTATGTTCTAAGTTTTGCGAAAATATATCATCATTATAAACTCAATGAAATGCGACAAGTTGTCAGAATCATTTGCACGAAAGGCAAAATGTTTAGCAGCATTTCATCTGGCTTTACGTTCTTGGTTCAAATACCACCAAAGCTGGGATTGCCTTTCATCCTTTCCAAGTCGGTGAATAACTGCCTGTTAAATTCTGGAACCAATCTAATCGACAATCCTTTCCTCACGAAATTGATTGGCAAAATTAGGAAGAATTATTCTTTTCTACTCTAAATGCCGCGAAGCATTTCGCCCGGCTTGCTAACGTTTCTGCCAACTCGCCGCCTTAAAACTAGGAAGAGCTATTATTAACACAATAATTAACAAATATATCGTAGTTCTTTGCCCACTTGTAGCTACAATAAATCAAATGAAGTTTTTGTTGCTAGAAATAACCGAATAATAATAGTTGCACTTCTGACTCTACGATATCATTTACATATTCCGTAAGAATAAAAAGAAATTGCGGTAAAAGAGATACAGATGAATCCTAGATTGACTTTTAACATCTAAACAATTCCATTTGTTTTAAGGGGACATAAATGATTAAATCGATACCAGTGTTTGGTTGGTAAATTGTATTATCCTTCTTGGATGAATGAATATAAATTACAAATCTGCCCTTATCGAAACTGAGTTGTTTCTATCAAACACTTCCAGGCATTGAATACTAAAATAGTTTACATTAAGTTCAATTGATTTCTGGAATTTATAGAAACGGCTGAAGTAGCGACAAAGCAATAGTGATTGTAGCAGCTTTAAATACTGGGGCGCTGTTTATTAGTTTAATGTGGTGCTGAGTTCAAATCGCAATTTTGCGTGGAATCAACAGTATAAGTATTTTATTTTATATTTGAAAGAAAATGAGTAATAAAACGAAATGTGAAATGCGTTTGTTCGTTGACTGGATATACACACTGTAATTCTGGGCTAATACTGGAATGATATTAAATTCTTATTGGACTCGTAAATAAAAAGAAGATAAAGGATAAATATCATTCATGAGTCATGGAGACTCATAATCATTCCTGAGTCATGCAGACACATAGGGCCGTACGTTATATTGCGTATATATATGTTCGGATTTAATGAAAGAAATTGTACTAAGGAAGCTGTATTTTCGTTGTGATCTGAAATATTCTAGATATGTCGGTGTTTTCGGAAGTGAGAAAACTTCAAAAACAGCGAAAACCGTGCTTCAGTACATTTTATGGCACAGATTGGTTTACTTGTCTACGCAGGTGATGCTTTGTTTTTCGGGTAGTCTGTGATTGTGGTTTATGTGCAACCTGTACCAATATGAAATGGGATACTTTGTATTTGTTGTAGTCAGTTACTTGTTAGTTGTGGGTGTTTGTGGTGAGATTCAAATCTAGTTAAGTCTAGTATAGTACATAACAAATCTCTGAATCTAGTAGAATTTATGCTCTTTTTAATCATATTCATTATACGGGTATATGTGTATGTGCGTGCATGAATGTGTTTGCGCGTGTATGTGCGCGCATGTGTGCATTTGTGGGTATGCATGTGCGTGCGCAAGTGGATAAGTGCGTGTATGTATTTATGCGTATATCTGCGTGTGTAGTTACATAGTTACACCGCCGGATACATGGTGAAAATAATCGAAACAAATAAGAAAGTCAGACAAGATCAACAGTGAGAATGCGAAAGACACGAGAGCACGGTATCTTTAAACAAAATCTGTTTTTAGGTTAAATATAGATACTACGGGCAAATCTAATCGAAGAGAAGGACATTAGTAGTAATTACCGCTAGGTATACAGTATAAGTAGAATCCAAAGGTACAGTTACTAATGTTGTTGATATTGATTAACCCCTATATTGCTTCCTATTTTGACACGAGACTAATAAATTTCTGATGAGTCTTAGCCTGAACAATAAACGTCAATATTCGACTCGTACCTTATTACATTTATTTGGAAAGTATGAAATGGTAGTTGTCTTTTGCGAGATCTAAAATCAGAACGTAAATAGCTAGAACAATTAAAGCAAGGCATTATTCCGACTAACAAAGTATTCTACCAATCTAAGTGTTCTGACTTCTTGCAAACATATAAGAAAGTGCATTTTAACCATAAATATCCACTCTTTCTAGCAGTATCTAGGGACTAGATTAGAAAAACTTGTTCCGGGTTGAATAACAATGGTAGATGCTCAGTCCGTCGTTCGAAACAGTTTTCAATGATTTGATTAATGCTTGTGCTAATAATATATCTATATTTTCGTGATAAGCCGTCTTTCAATTTAAGAAACAGACACAGAAAAGATAGAAAGGGAGACAGAGAGAGGGGGAAAGGAAGATAAAAAGAAGAAGAGAGAAACAAAGAGAGAGAGCCATGTGATGGATATTTCCTCTTACGACATAGACATGCAATGATTAGTTTTACATGCAAGGTTCTTTAAAGATAAGGGACTCTGATGCTAATGAACTTAAATCTTGCAATATCTAGAGGTAAACAAAAATCATAAAAATACAGGAAAATTTGACCGAATTTTCTGTAGGAAATTAAACCTAATTGAAAACATCTAAATTAAAAGATAGCTCCATACAGGAAGATAGATCAAAATTGCTAAGCCATATTAAGAAGAAAATAAATCTATTATGTTGTTAAAGCTATATAACTGTCGGAAATTCATTCTATACTATATGTAATATGGCTGATTTTGGATTCAATTTGCCATTAAACATTTTAAACTCTATTCTGATACTTATCCCTACATTACTCATTATTATTATTATTATTATTATTATTATTATTATTATTATTATTATTATTATTATCATTATTATTATTATTATCATCATCATTATTATTGTTATTATTATTATTATTATTATTATTATTATTATTATTATTATTATTATTATTATCATTATTATTATTATTGTTGTTGTTGTTGTGATTAGTGTTTTTGTTGTTGTTGTTATTATTATTATTATTATTGTTATTATTATTATTATTATTATTATTATTATTATTATTATTATTATTATTATTATTATTATGTTCAGATTCAGCGGCAGGAACAGTATTGGTAACAGCCGAGGAATCAGCAGCAGCAAGATTCTTATGTTTAATAATCATCTTGTACAGCGTACGATTAACGTTATTTTTAGTGTTTTCATTTTTATTGACTTATGATAATTTCTATCGCAGCAATGAAGTGGAGTAATTGACGAAATTGAATGAAGCTAATTTCAACTTCACGTGACATTAAAATATGTCACCCTATCTCCCTCTCTCCTTCCCTCTAACATTCCTCAACTTCTCTTATTCTCTACCTACGCATATATATGCGTACATATGAATGTATGATATATCTATATACTTATCAATCTATATACATCCATCCATCCATTTATTCATACATGCATGTATAAACATATCTATATACATGTATACATATATATATATATATATATATGTATGCATTTATGTATGTATGTGCATATATATATATATATGTGTGTGTGTATGTATGTATGAATAAGTTAGATACATAGATAGATAACTAGATAGACAAATACATAGATAGCTAAATAGATAGATAGCGAGCTAAATAGATAGATAGATAGACAGACAGATAGACAGACAGACAGACAGACAGACAGACGGATAGATAGATAGATAGATAGATAGATAGATAGATAGATAGATAGATAGATAGATAGATAGATAGATAGATTGACAAATAGATAGGCATACAATTTTCTAATCATATATTTTCAAAATATTGGTTCAGCATCTTATGGGTACAAAGTCGTATTTTTCAGCATCTTCACGTTACAATAATTTATGTGTATTCTCATCTAAGATTGAGATAAGAGCCAACATTCCAGATGGCAGGCTTGATAATTGATACCCATAGTATTCTTGTTAACACACAAACAAAGCATATTTATCTACTAGTGCGATGTTGAGCACTGATTCTCGCTGTTCAATATTAATGTGTGAGTATATATATATATATATATATATATATATATATATATATAAATAAGGATAAGATCGATATTTAAAATATTGATCTTATCAAGTGGTCAGCATGGGAATAAAAACCATCAAAGGTAATAATTATTTAAAATTATAATACAGGGTATCAAGAGATACCACCACGCTGAAAAAATAGCAGTCAAATCCTGACACTAAAACCACAATAAATGTCCGCATGCGTGCCATGCGGACATTTATTGTGGTTTTAGTGTCAGGATTTGACTGCTATTTTTTCAGCGTGGTGGTATCTCTTGATACCCTGTATTATAATTTTAAATAATTTTAAATATTACCTTTGATGGTTTTTATTCCCATGCTGACCACTTGATAGGATCAATATTTTAAATATCGATCTTATCCTTATTTATATATATATATATATAAAGAGAGGGAGAGAGAGAGAGAGAGAGAGAGAGAGAGAGAGAGAGAGAGAGAGAGAGAAAGTGGGAGCAGTGTTTCTGAGTATATCGCTTCGTAGTCACATGATTTTGCGTTCAACCTCACTTTGTGCCACAGTCAGCAATCTTCATAACTATAAGCTCAGATTATAAAATCATTGAGTGACATTTAATTGACAGAATCTGTATGAAAACTCGTCCTGCTACCCAAATTTCTTGCATCTGTTTATAATGCTGACATAAATATTTGTGTATTCATAGGTTGTACAGAATGAGAAGTAAAGTTATTTATGACCATATTTCATTTCGTTATTTTCATTTCACAGTTTCTCATGCAAACACCTTTTGATAAAATACCCAGTATCGATTCTAGAGATCCGATGTTGTCGACCATTGTAACAGAATTTACTACAGAGTTTTATTCAAACTAATTCAGTGAAATAATTCTTTTATCAAGATCATCACTAATCTAATTAACTATAATGATAAAGGTTCAAACCATGACTTCACTGTATATTATTTTTACTATAGTAAATCTAGAACTCTTATTTACATAGTGTCTTTTTTATTAAGACGGCTGAGTGTCGTTTTGGTGGGACTTATCGCTCGTTCTTCTTAGAAATCGATCAAAAGCATAGCTATAATTGAATTTAGTAGAGTAATTAGACTCTGAAGCATTGCTCATTTGTTTATTGTCACTAATGAAGAGTATGAGACACTTTATATATGATCGTGGCAAATAGGGATAAACGATTTAATGAAAGATCTACTGAAAAGTCACTAGAGCTTTCAGAGATAGCTATTACATCGCTTGAATCACACCTTAGAGAACTTACTGGATAGTGTAGTCTGAAAGATGCTATGTACAAAAAGAACGCCTTCAGTCATATGATTGTTCACACAACGGCATTTGGGTTAAGCAATTCTCTGGGTAATTGTCAAAAATTTTAACAATAGACTGTTATATTACTAATAATTTAAACCCTTTGCCAAATGTCCTCCTATTTACTTTGGTAACAACAAAGGAATGTCTGCCAAAATATGAATTATACCGGTGCAACGAAATTCCTACAGGCAGTTTCACGTGAGAATATAATTCTACGACTCTTCGATTTTCTTTTGTATTTTAGTACAACACAAAAGGTCAGAACTATTCATGGGTATTTTATCTTCTCTTCAGCACACGAGGTTTTGTAATTAAATTATGCCTTAAAGCAAATATTCAGAGACTGAAGAGAGAATCAGTGCAAGTAGACTAGAATCACTAAAAACAAAAATGAAAAGAGACGACGTTAATTGTAATTGAAATAAAATGTCTGCTGTATCTCGTTTGATTTGCTAGCAATCATTGCAAATGACATTTCTGGTGGTTGTTAAAAGAATTAATAACTTTATTCTCACTAAATATCTTAGACGGCAATCTGTCCAATAATATTTCACCTGATTATAATGATTTTAATTTGTCAGGAAGTTGTTTTAGTAACTGAGTAATAGAAGTAGCAGTGTCTTATAGTGAAATCGGCAATCCAGAAATTTACTGATTAACAATGAGAAAATTGAATTGGCAGAATTATCAGTGACCGGAGGTGCTGTGCCAAAACAAAAGTCGTATTGATTAATGTGAGTTTTTCAGAGACTAGCTACGCCTTATCCACATTCGTGTGGTACGAGCTATACAAAATATATGTCTAATAAGCTTCAACATTTTCATGTCTAGAGGTTAAGATTAAAGCCACGTGTACTGAATTCATTCTAAGTTTTAGCTATCAAATACGGGAAATATGGTTGAGGGTACTAACATTTCTAAAAGCAACCTAATACGTATATTATTATTTATAAGAAAAACACTTAGGTTAGGGACTCAAACATATTTCAAATGCACGAAAAACAATTGTTAAGTTAAAAGTAACATATTAATATTTTGTGAACCACGAAAATCTAATTGGAAATACAAACGCAGTTATGAAGAATTGTATTAGTTCAACGACTAGTATGATTTTAATTAGTTCGACATGTAGAGGCGACTTATCTAAAGTTATATAGACCAGAGTATATGATAGATACTTATTAATCACTAGACCACCAATTTTGAGAAGGAGTAAGTTGAAAGCTTCAAGCTTCGTATTTCCCTGGGACTCTGATAAAATACAAACTTGAGATAGGAGGGAATAGAGCCTAAATGTAAACAAGCGAAATAAAAGTTCACTTGCTTTGCAGCATTGCAAAACTCAGGAAAAGAAAAACTATTAGGCAGCGATAAAATACATTGCTTACGACAAACAGGCATAGTATGAGTATGTATGTATATATATTTATATTTATATATATATATATATATATATACAAACCCTTGAAACACACACACACACACACACACACACACACACACACACACACACACACACACACATATATATATATACACACACATATACACAAGTATTGACATGCATACATATTTTTTGAATAAGCTGTGTTCGAATATGTATGTAATATATAGGTATATAACTTTATAGATGTATACAAACCACCCTCACACACATACATATATATACTCACATATATATATTTATACATAAAGGCATATATATATATATATATATATACACACATATATATATATATATATATTAATATATATATACATATATATATTTACACATATATATATATATATATATAAATATACATATGTATATATATATATATATATATATATATATATATATATATATATATATATATATATATATATATATATATATATATATATAGGGGGAACATTTCCACGTATAGTTTCTATTTTGTTTTTTTAACATATTTCTATTATATATATATATATACATACATATATATATATATATATATATATATATATATATATATATATATATATATATATATATATATATATATATTCATGTACATCTATAATATTACTTATATTCGTACATAGTTTCAAAATCGCACATAGAAACAGCATCATTTTGCCTGCAGTATAGAGGCCACTAGAGAGTTAGCAATGTCATGTATCAGTATCAATCCTTTATGACATTGTACTTACAGTGTCCGTACACATCACTCCTGTGTTCAAAGAACTAATAAATAATTCTTATATCGGTATGATTAAAATTCGTCAAGGAATAGATAATCTATGTAGTCATCTAGTCTTCGTGTACGATACAAAATAGTATTCATCGCATGAATATTAATTTATGAACAGTTTCCTCATTTACCGAAGTTAGAGAGTAACCTTACGATTAGAATAAATACAAGGCAAAAGATAATTTTTGCGTATGTTTTACTTATAAAGCTAGGTGACTGTTTAGTATATAATTGATTGGCATGATAATGAAAAAGCCTAAAATGATAGCTAACAGTATCAATGCTACATTTTACTTCAAGTTCCGTGAGTTTCATATAATCCTCAGTAGAAGAAAAGCGAAAGATACGACTACAGTTACAACTCGATAAGACCGAGTTTAGTGTCCGTCTCCTCTACGTATCTACATTTGAGAGTAGTCTGCTTGAACAATTTCAATGGTCAATACACATACTCACACGTAGAGACTTACACACGGGTGAGGTCGAGCAGATACGCCCGAGCACAAAACATGCACACACATAAAAACACAATCCTCTCTAGCCTTGGAAATTTGGCAAGCCCTAGCCAGGGTACGTGCCCTAGCCTGGGAAATAAACCAATGTATTTGGTTTAAAAAATATAAACACATATCTACATATACGGAAGAACGTATGCATGAGTATATATACCTGCATACACATGTATACACACATGTAATTAGTTTAGGGCCTCGTGTAAGTATGCATTTCAACATGCAATATAGATTCTTGAAATTATCGTCTTGAGTCTCGTTTGCATTGAGATTTGCTGGCGTTTTGCCTTCTTTCTTCAACATACTCTTTTATTTGTTTCAGCCATTTTACTGAGGCCTCGCTGGAGCACTGCCTTAAAGAGTTTTAATCGAATAAATCTAGTCCAGATATCGGTCTCTTTTCACGAGACGCTAATTTACAGGAATGTAAATTCACCAACATCGGTTCTCAAGCCATAGTGAGGGGAGAAAAACAGACCCAATGACAGACACATATACACACATGCACACACACACACACACACACACACACACACACGGCACTTGCCTCTTTTTTTTTCCTTTATGTCTCTTATTTTTTAATTTTATTAGTGATACACAAACACACACACACACAAGTGCACACACACACACGTACGCATATCCTTTATTTGTAGCTTAATGATTCTATCGATGTTTCCATGCAGAAAATTCCGCAATTTGTCAAGCGTTCCACGAGAATACTGGTAATCAGCCTCTATATTGGATAAGACTGCATGCGATTACACGAGAGTTTTCAAAACTTTAAAACATTATTTTGGTAATTAGATTCACAGATAAGGAGTAATAACTCATGCAGGAACTTCTTTAATTGGTATTTCCCTATCGCAAAACCTTTGAATTTTTGCAGTTGTTAGTAAAAAGTTGAAGGACTTCGCTTTCAGGACAGTGTAATTATATTAGACTAGAACATTCACAAACCCTTATATATAAATGTATTCAACAGGCTTGAATTCACTGAATTTTTGTGAATGTATGTGCATGTGTATTTTGATCAATAGATGGGGTTTACACAGGGTTTAAAAGTTTCTAATCAAAAGAAAAATATTTTTGAAAGTCATATAACATTATATATATATATATATATGTGTGTGTGTGTGTGTGTGTGTGTGTCTGTGTGTGTATACATATATGTACACACGCACGCACATATATATACATATATGCGCGTGTGTGAGTGTGTTTGTGTATGTATGTGTGTTTTTGTGTGTATGTATGTGCGTATATGTAAAATATGTTCTATATGCATTACTTTGAAATCAAACATGAGTTATTGAGAACGAATGAAGCGTGTATATTTATAATACATATTCTGTATGCCATGAATATTTATATTATATGTGAATACGGGCGATGTCAAAGAGGCATCATCCGTCAAATTTTTCAGTTTAAACTCTGGTTTGTGAATGCAATGGGAGAATAATTCAGCCCTAATATTCGAAGTCTACGCTGTTGAATTTATTGTTTAATTTCACTGTCACTTTAAACCTTTCATTTGTTGGACTTCGAAACGATGATCAAGTTCATATGGTGGTTCTCTACATTCCAGTCTCTGAAGTTCCATACTATTTTAGAAATATCTATTGCGTGTTTTTTGTTCTTACCAATACGAAGGCTGATTCCCAACATTCTTAACTTGAACGCTTGAAAAGATGCATGAGTTATATATGCATGTTAAAATGAGGTAGTTTTTGCAAAGCATTGTGAGGTATAAATTTTAAAAATGTAATTGTGTACAGGCGGAACAATGCATGTTCTACAAAACATTTCATTCAACTGTAAACGGCTGACCAGGTGACAGATCAGCCTTCCGTTCAGTGGGGAAATAGTGACTTACCAGCGTAGCCAGCTGGAATGCATCATTCAAAAGCTACAACGAGTTGAGGGAGCGCATCGTGACCAGCAGTATAAAGCAGCCTGTGATAGTGTGGTAGATATAATTATACTGAGATAGACATTTACATGTACATATACATGCATACCAACAACCAGACAGAGAGACAGACAGACATTTAGACTGACAGATAGAGGGATAAATAGATAGATACATTGGTTAATTCATTGACTTATTCAATGATTAATATCACTATAGATTCTATAGATTATTGACAGAAATATATGCATGTGTGTGTATGTGTGTGTGAGTGTGTGTGTATTGATACACACTTATTTAAGAAGGCCACAGGAAAATGTCACGTGAGACTAAAGATATAAAAAAATAATATAGTAATGCTCTACTCAGTTCTCGTATTTGGTTAATGAGTAAGATTTGAGCCCACCACAGATCTTTAATATCTACGTATCATTGTTCGAGTAGTGAGTTTAGCTGTGTGAGTGCACGTGTGTGTATAATTTTGTGCAACGTAACTCAGTTTCGCTTTATCTTTCTGTTTCTTTTACTTGGGTTTCATTGTATACCTTGTGAACATTTGTAAGCAGTTTTACATCAATGTCAATACAAAAATGAAATGTTTATCAGTATTTCACCTTTATAGAAATTATAGAGTAACAAGAAAAAATAGCTACCATTTTATATACATCAACTGGGTTCTATTGAATATTAATGACAAAGTTAGAAACAATATACGTCATTATTCTTGATTTCTATTCAACCCACATATATACAACTTTCAAAGGATATATTGCAATGATCGAAAGACAAATATGTTAGTGTTTTCAAAAATTATATTCATCATATATTTTTTGGTGCTGATTTTTTAGTTTTGTTATTAAGTTATTGGTGGATATTTTTTGTGAATATCTCCCCGCCTCGCATATTTTCAGTCAAAGCTATTCATATAAGTTTGTGATATGAATATGTAAATATGGGTGATGCGCTGACAAAATCATTACCGCCCCGGAAAAATTGCATAGTGGCTTTAAGTTCTGAGTTCAAATGGCACTAGGTCTAATTTTGCCTTTCATAATTTTTGGGTCGATAAAATAACTACCAGTTGAAGAATGGAGTCGTTGTAATCGATTTAGCTCCTCTCCTAAAATTACTGGTCCAGTACCAAAATTTGAAACCAATACGTACATAGAAATAGAGGCGGCGAGCTGTCACAATCGA
>NC_142937.1:36473855-36493855 GCF_046866305.1 Octopus bimaculoides
AATTATTGATGTTATAATGGGCTTCGATTTAATGCAAGAACAGAATCAATTATTGCGATAACCTTCCACACAATTTCCTTTTTTCAAATGCCACTCACAAGATTATGACAAACACGAAGTTACAATAGTAAACATTTGCCCAAAGTAACACAGAATGGGATTCAACAAGAAGTCATGTTGTCAAAGTGACTATTTTTAAATATGTAGAAAGATGCAAAAGAAAAAGGACTCAGGCGAAACATCGAATAGTAGTCTACTCAATGATCTCTCAGTTATAAACCTGTTTACGATATATGAAACTAGAATCTCTTCGACTGTTATAATACCTAGAAGAAAGAGACAATAGCCATTGTCATGCAACACAAGTTTATCATGCATGTATTTATTGTTTTGTATCATCTCAATGTAAAGCATCTTATGTGGATAGTAGCAACTGCCATTCAGTTTTCAGACTTATTGGGAAAGCGGTAGGAGGTTAGTATTTTAACTCTGAATCCGAAAGAATGGTTCTTAATTAATATGACGTTAGTTCTGTACAGTCGTCTTTGAAATCATATACAGTTATTTTATTTCAATGCACTGGAAAACCTTTCATTGAGGCTGCATTTTAATTGGCATGGTACACAAATGTTTCACATTATCGCCTGGTTATCGGGTTTTACAGTGCTGCCAGGGTCCACAAGTAGTGAACTATTGTCATCTTACACGAATGTATCACAATCAAGTCAGAGCAAAAGGAATCATTGCAATATTGTGGTAGTGCATGCGTGTATCATACAGTTGCCATGTCACGCAATTTTATCACAAGTGATACGTTACAGGAGTAACACAGTGTAGGCTACAGTACATATTGTACGACTATGCTGC
Organism: Octopus bimaculoides; assembly: GCF_046866305.1. NCBI lineage: Eukaryota > Metazoa > Mollusca > Cephalopoda > Octopoda > Octopodidae > Octopus > Octopus bimaculoides. The sequence continues at coordinate 36,474,723 of NC_142937.1, forward strand.
CGTACTGCAATGCTACTATGCTGCCAAGATACTGACATGTATCCCATTTAATTAATAGTTCCTCATCGCGTTACATCTCATGAAATACACTGCTCTTATTTGTTTCTAGATAATTTGTCAAGGTAGATTCACATCAGTCCTTCGTGGATTAACTAAATATAGGTCAGTCATGTACTAAATATGGCTTTGGACATACTTTTGAAAGCAATATTTTCAAAGTCAGTTATACAATAAGCATTTTATAATTGTATTAATATATAGCCTTCTATTTTTAACTTTTCTATGTTAATATTTTTGTTTATACACCCGCAACCTCAACCTTTGTCCGGCCGTCCATCTAGCACCTGCATGTAGTGGATTGGCATAATCCATAAAGTGTCGGACTAATTACCGGTACATTTTCTAAAGCCACGAACGTTCTGAATTCAAATATCACCGAGATCATTTTTATATTTTCTGGAATCCATGAAACACTATTCAAGTATTGTGATTAATTTTAGGTACTATTATCCTCGTCTAAAATATGCGGCCTTGAGTTAATGTTATGTATTATTTTGTAATCGCTCGACCAGTTGTTCAAAATATCTGCAGCAAAATTTGTTGCAGTATTAGCAGCTAACAGTCTTCATCTTGGAAGTAGCCTATTGGAGGATGTTCCGTGGGCGTCTTTCGAATTCCATGGTCAATAACGTGATAGAGTGACGCCGATAATGGAACGGGGTACGTGAGTTTTTCGATAAAAATGGAAGTTGGGATCAATATATTAGGACGACGATGACGACGAAGACGACAACGACAATGGCGACAACGATGATGACAGCGACAAGGACAGAGGTGGCGGCGGCGGTGGCGGCGACAACGATGCTGATGACGAAAACGATGAGTGAATGGCATTATGAAATTCAGTAATGTAATAACGTTACGCACTCCTGTCTCCCATCATCTCACTCTTTCTCCCTTTCGATGCGTTTGTGGTGAGTTTGCGTAATGTGTCTGTGCGTTCTTGTGTGTGTGTGAGAGAGAGAGAGACAGAGGGAGAGAGTGTGTGTATGTGTGTGTTGTTGTTGTTGTTGTTGTATGTATAGTTTCTGTTCTGTTTTTTATCTGGAATATTTTTGTAGTTGCTTTCGTATTGATGATGATCATAGTATTGTTGTTTCATCTCTCGAACTTGTGGCAAATGCAAAAAAAAAAAAAAAGAAATTCATATCGCTGTTTCGTGCTAACTATACTACCAAGAATAATATAAACCGTGTGTGGACTATGCGTGTTACAGCATACGGTAGAAACAAAATGATGTGAGGTGAAAGAATTAACTGTGTTAGGTTCAATAGCTCTTGCAATGCAGCTTATAGAAAAGCCGAGCTGCCTACTGTTAGAGTTTTGTTAGCAGCAAAAACATTTTACATTCAAATCAACCTTTTTTTTATTGTTATTGTTATTGTTGCTGTTATTGTTGCTATTTTTAATGGTTGTTTGGTTTGTTTCATTATTTGTTTGTCATTTATTTTAATAACTAAGAGGAACTGTTGAAAGAACGCGATCATGCGCATCTGATACACACATCTCATACAAACGCTCGTATATGCTGAGAGAGAGAGAGAGAGAGAGAGAGAGAAAGAGAGAGAAAGAGAGAGAAAGAGAGAGGGAGGACATATCGTGGCACATATAAATATAATCACGCATAACGATATTAACTTACATATATATACATAAATAAATAAATATATATATATATATATATATATATATATATATATATATATATATATATATATATATATATTTAATACATATATCCGTGTGTGTGTGTGTGTGTGTGTGTGTGTGTGTGTATGGGGAGACAAACAAACGGAAAAGCACGTACGCAAACACACATACACATACGGATACACAGTGACTTACAGATAAAAAGACATAAGGAGATAATCATAAATACATACTAAGCTTCATATAGATAGAGATTCATACATATAGATTTGCACACATAGGCCACCACACATAGAAACACAAACAAACGGCACACACGCACATATACATACGTTCACACATAAATACAGAGATACACCTAGAGATAAAATGAGGAAAGAGGAAGGGAAAAAATAGGAAAAGAGAACGACTCTATTGAGATGTTAGATTGGTAACATTAATGGAGAGTTGCGCTGTATTGTGTTCTTTCGTTTTGGTTATTTCGTAATTGTCAGTGATGATGACGATGATGATGACGACGACGACGACGACGATGATGATGATGCACCCTGGATATGCGTATTATTACTCAACGACTATAATTGCATTATAGCAAAACGGTCGTAGCGATGGTAATGTTGAAGACGAAGGCAACTATAATGGCTCCGATGATGTCTATAGTAGCAAGGACGACGACCATATCGATGATTATCATGATGTCGTCGAAGAGGACAGCGACGACGAAATCAATGATGACGGGTGTGCTGGTGGCCATGCTGAACGCCTTGGTCACGATTTATATATATATAATCTTTTTTTCATTTTTCAATAAGCTGTTATGTCTGTAAGCCTAACTGTTCATATTAACCTTTCTGTTGCTTTCACTAACAGTTTCCTCCTTTACTATACATTTGTGTAATATATATTTGCGTGAATGAATATATGCCCGCGTTTGTATGTATCTGCCTACGGAATGTGACACTGACTACAGGTTGTGTTCATAGGTAACATAGCTTTTCCTCTAACTGCCATCGTTTTTATAGGTAGCTTCTGCAGTTTTAAGTTCATATTCTGAAGTACAATTACATATTTGACTACATTATCCACTGTTTTTCGATAGTTTTTCAGACGATAGGGAGTGATGAAGGGAAATTCTTTTGCTATTTATAGACTAGTTGTGCTTCGTCTCTTTTACTCATTTACTCTTTTACTTGTTTCAGTCATTTGACTGCGGCCATGCTGGAGCACCGCCTTCAGTCGAGCAAATCTACCCCAGGACTTATTCTTTGTAAGCCTAGTACTTATTCAATCGTTCTCTTTCTGCCGAACCGCTAAGTTACGGGGACGTAAACACACCATCATCGGTTGTCAAGCGATGGTGGGAGGACAAACACAGACAAACAAACACAGATACATATAAATATATATAAATATATATATACATATAAATATATATATACATATATATAAATATATATATACATATAAATATATATAAATACATATATATGACGGGCTTCTTTCAGTTTCCGTCTACCAAATCCACTCACAAGGCTTTGGTCGGCCCGAAGTTATAGTAGAAGACACTTGTCCAAGGTGCTACGCAGTGGGACTGAACCCGGAACCATGTTGTTGGTAAGCAAGCTACTTACCACACAGCCACTCTTACGTCTATTTACTTTTAGTATATAAAATGAAGATTTTGTGACTTTTTTCCTTAATGTGCAAGATCCATGTGAACATTCCACAGTTAAGAGTACCAACTGGAAACAAAATTCAGTTGATTCCTTTCTTTACCTTTAAAATGGTTTGGTCAGGATATAGTGGCTTTGGCTTTGGCATTTCCAGATCCTCAGACACTGGCGAGATTGGTGCAGTTAAAAGCCCTCTTGAATAGATAAAAGTTGGTGGCAAAATATATAACATGAAATGGGCAGATTCCAGATATTCAAAGTTCGGGAAGAACGAATAAGACCACTAATTAAATGGGCGTTGGACACAATATGCTTTGGAATGTTGATGGTTGAGTGTGTAGATGAAAGTAGTTGATACATCATGTAGCCCCGGCGACGTCCGTGTAGTTGTAGTAGAATAGGCAGAATGGGAGACAGACAGAACTTTTATGGACAACGGTCTCCTTATTTCTCCAGATCATATTCTATATGTGTGTTTGTGTGTGTGTTTGTGTGTGTGTGTGTGTGTGTGTGTGTGTGTGTGTGTGTGTGTGTGTGTGTGTGTGTGTGTGTGGTCGTAGCCCAGCATAACTGCAGTATATATTGTGGAGGCATTAAATGACCTATATATATATTTTTTTAAATCTGAAACTGAAGATTCTTTCAATTGCTATTCTGAGTTTAACGTCATGATATATATTACCGAATGTAACACAGGTAGGCTGCCGTAAATAAATAAACTCCACCATTTTTTTTTTTGATATACCGCTTTTTCGTATTTCTAAATTCGAACACGTACATATGTGATATGCATGCAGATCGTCAATTGAGTTACTACATAGTTATCTAGGCGCCTATGTACGTATCTGTGTCAGAAAGGCCAGTACAAAATGTTTCATTTCAAGGAAATGCTCCTTCCGATTTTGATAGAGATTAATTTAGATACAAACTTTAAAGAAACGGAAGAAAGGCATATCAAACTTTATACGAAATAGCTCTCGCCACACACTCGACATTTCTGACATATATTCATCAAAAGTTTAACAGTCAATCGGCTTTTGAAAAGATAACGCCATCCAACTAGCCTTATCTCCACAAACTGGATACCACAACGAAATATAGGATTTACAAGTAATTGAAAAAGCAATCAATTATTGATAATATCGGAGCAAGTTCTATTTAAAACGTTATTTTGTACTTGATTTAATTCTTGTTTTCTTTTACATTTTATGTTTCTATTAGCATGAAGATGAAACAAAATGTATAAATGCACATATTTGACATTTGCTCAATTTTATATTATTGATGGATCATGTTAAACCGGTTAGTGATACAGAGACTGTGAAGAAATGTGAAGGACAGGTGTGGGAAATCGTTTAGCTACTGAGTCAGGTAAACATTCATGCATTGTATTTATGTGCTGTAATCTATAATACTTTATAAAGGTTTACAAACACTGCATATATACGTACACACACTGCGCATGCGCGCACACACACAAACACACACACACATACACACTCTCAGACAATAATACAACAGATAAATTTCAAATGCCCAAAGTATATATACTTGTATTCATCTAAAGAGAATATATATACATACATGTGTGTGTGTGTGTGTGTGTGTGTGTGTGTGTGTGTGTGTGTGTGTGTGAATGTGTGTGTCTGTGTGTGTGTTAAATGGAACTGCAACAATAACATTTTTTAATATTTTTATTTTTATTTCTACTTTCATTCTTTTATTTCCCTCTACACTCCGTATTTCCTTCCTTTTCCAAAATAACCCCTAATATTGAACTCTAATATTTCCCTCTATTTAACCATCTCACATCGCCTCTGATGCAGAGATATCACTAATATCCCAGAGAGCTGTAAGACTAACTCTCTTAATAATTGTGTTGAAAATTCCACACAGTCTTGGCATTGTTGTCTCATTTTATTTAACATAAAGATGGAAAGTTGTGAACTTTTTCATGTTGAAGTACGATAAACTGGAAGAAGTGGTTTATATCTCACGGTAGGCGACCAGAGTTACCGGCTATGCGAATAAGAATACAAGAGTTAAGGAATGGGGTAGCTAAGATCCTACATATGTTTCATAGCGAGGGGAACCTCGGAAGTGGTAAATATCCAAGCGAGGTGTATACCGCAGGCTACTCATCAGGCCAAGGGTATCTTGATTGAATGAAAGTCTCAATAAACCACTATTATGCATGGAAGTTGTTTTTTTATATCTACTACGGATTGCCTGATGCTAAGTTTCTTCCTACATCTCGATCATTGGATGTTATATCTATCTATCTATCTATATATATATATATATATATATATATATATATATATATATATATATATATATATATATATATATATATATATGTATATGTGTATATATATATGTATATATGTATATATGTATATATATGTATATATATGTATATATGTATATATGTATATATATGTATATATATGTATATATGTATATATGTATATATATGTATATGTATCTGTATATATATATATATATATATATGTGTGTGTGTGTGTGTGTCCGGGTGCGTGTGTGTGCGCGTGTGTGTATATTTTTTGTGCGTGCGTGTCTGTGTATATTGTGTGTGCGCGTGTGTGCATGTGTGTGTACGTGTATGCGCAAGTGTGCGTGTGTATGTGCGTTTGTATAAGTGTATGGGCGAGTCTGAGTGTGTAAGTGCATGCATATGTGTTGTGTGTGTGTGGTGTGTTGGGGGTAGGTGTGCTTACATGTGTGTGCATGGGTGTGTGTATTTTTTGTGTGTGGGTATGTGTGCGTGTAGGAGGGGATGAAATAAATTGTGGAAAATTGTAGTGATTGTAATAAAAGAGTGAATAATGGATATAATGTAAAGTGGATGGGGGGGGGTTAAAAAAAAATATATATATATATATGTATGTAAAAAGAATAATAAATAAAGAAAAGTGTTGCATTGTCGTAAAGGGGAGAGTCATAAGGAGGAGGGGAAAGATGATCTAAGGTTAAAAATATAGCGCTGTTCCAAGTGGAGTCGCGAGGGAGTGGACCCCTGGTGCAGGGCGAGGCCAAAAACGGAGATGTTAGAGGGGGGGGTTGGCCAAATGGAAGTGACGGGCGACGGGGGAGTCCGAACCTAGCCGAACGTCCTTTAAGTGTTCGGAGAAACGGTCGGCCAGCCGGCGTCCCATCTGCACCACGTAGAGTTGGTTGCATAGGTTGCATTTGATGCAGTAAATTAGGTTGGAGGAGGTGCAGGTGAAACTGTGTGGAATGTGAAGAGTTTGTAGGTTCGACCCTGTGACAGAGGTAGTGTTGGTGATGAAGGGGTAGGTGTGACAGCGGGATATGGAGCACGGGAAGGAGCCGGGTGGGGATGGGGAGGAAGAGGAGAAGGTACTACGGACCAGTAGATCGCGTAGGTTGCGGGCACGTTTGAAAGAGGATAGGGGTGGGTTAGGGAAAATGGGGTGGGTGGTGGTATCGAACTGGAGGCGACGGAAGGCCCGTAGGATCCGACGACGAAGGGGTAGGGTGGCAGGGTGAAAACGGAGTGGGAAGGGGGTACAGACAGACAGACAGACAGATAGATAGATAGATAGATAGATAGATAGATAGATAGATAGATAGATAGATAGATTGATAAATAGATCCGAGAGGTACCCAAAAGAGTCCGGAAACGTTCTCTGTGGGACAAGCCCGATGTAGTTCCATCTTCTGCCGCTATAAGCCACTTTTTGCGATGCTCCGCCTGTCCTACAGTATTCTTTAACCTTCTCTTCCCTGACCCGCGGCTCACTTTTGTAAACATTAAAAAAATATTTTCAATGAATTTTAAGTTATTCTGCTATAGAATAGAGAGAGAGAGCGTGATGCATAATCCATATATACATGCATACATACATTCATAGAGAGAGAGAGAAAGAGAGATAGAAAGAGAGAGAGAGAGAGAGAGAGGGAGAGGGAGGGAGAAAGAGGGAGAGGGAGAGAGAGAGAGAGAGAGAGAGAGAGAAATGAGAAAGCTAATTCGAACACTACAGGTCCAATATACCACTGGAAGTATAAAAATCTGTAAAACGTTTAAGTATGAATCAGCATGTCTAGATATACAAGTATATGCATAAGAAAACATACATAAAACAAAAGATACAAATTTGCACGCATACATACATACACAAATACCTTCTTGATGTTGTTGAAATTCCAATGGAAGAGGCTTCGATGTAGGTTACTAACCGGCTCTTTCTCTATTGGCAAGAAATCTTTAAATAAAACTGAATAATTACATACATATAATATCGTTAGTTTGCGTTCGATTTACTGTGGGCAACTCTATGAATAGGGCTTCACGAATATTTGGCCCTGTCCTTCCTGCGAGATAGAACCTGTGTCAGTCTGGCTAACGAACCAAAACAAAGTTAACATTCCAGCTTAACTCTTTTCGGCATTTCCTTAAAACCAGTGGTACCAGTTTGTCTACATTTTTTTGAAATCTAATAACTCAAGTTATGACATCAAATGTAGACGAATAGTTTTAACAAAACTTGATAACCATTCCAACAAACCGTGTAATTGACATAGTTTAATAACCTTTTCTAATCTTTCCTGTATGAATAAACAACTTTAAACACTGATATATTCCAAACTGTCTACGAGAAAAATAATTGAAAATTGTCAATGATAATGATTTTTATTTCCAATCAACGTTTTTTAGAATAAAATTAGTTCACTGACTTGTCAGTTTTGATTATTCGAGGATAATGTTTCAGCATTATATGTTCTTTTTTTCAACACAACACTTTTCTGAATACTTAAATACATCCAATTTCTCTTAAATATTGTAAAACCGCCTCTTTAAGTATACCTGTGTGAATCGTTATCTCTATCGTCTTAATTCCCTTGCACACATTTCTTCCATACAGTCGCTCTCCTCTCTCACCATTTCAATACCTCGCAGTCCTCCTTAATCGTTACTAATGCTATGCATGCTGTATGTTATCAATAGTTTCACTGTAGTCTGATTATTCGCTGCAAATTTTAATCGTTAATTATTTTTTTCACCTCCAATGTGTATCTCTCTTTCTATAGTTTCGTAATTGAGTCTCTTAAGTTTATTGCTCATTTATATTTTTAAAAACGTTATTATTATTATTATTATTATTATTATTATTATTGGTGTTGTTGTTATTGGGAGAGCAGTGCATGCCATCAAAATGACGCTGGGGTAAAATATACGAAACCCATCACGTAGTCATGATTAGCAGAATATTTGCTGTATCCCATCTTTTATACCAAGACAAATAATGTGCATGATAACACTTCCAATCAGTTAAAATCAGAACCCTTGTGAGCCAGTGCCTGGTACTGCATCAGCACAAAGTGTCTGGTACTGTATCAGGGCAATGTACCTGGTACTGCAAGGCGGCGAGCTGGCAGACTCGTTACTGCACCAAACAAAACGCTGAGTTGTTATTCACCTGTCTTTCTATTCTGAGATCAAATCGTCTGAGGTTGACTCTGCTTTTTATCCATCCCGGTCGATGTAACCGACCCTCATTCTACCACAAAATCTCAGGAATTGTGACTATGCCAGGAAGGATTATCATTATTATTGTTTGTAGTTAAAGCGACCTCTCGTAAGGATTGGGTGTCGGATAAAATATTTTAGAATTATTTCATACAACCCTTCACTTCAGCTCGATAAAATAAAGTATCACTCACATACTAGGTCGATGTACACGACTTACCACTCTCCTCAAAATTGCTGGCCTTGAGCCAAAATTTAAAACTATCTTAACTGTTCTTGTTGTTGCTGTTGTTTTTGATTTTTCTTGACATACATGATTTTTTTTGTGTGTGTATTTGCATGTTTATGTGCATTTGAGATTGAAAAGGAAAAAAATAATAAGGTGTGCGTCGATAAAAAAAAATCTAATCTTGCGATATTTATCCTTCACTAGGTTTAGTGCTCGAAAATTATCACGCTCCATCGGAAATGCGATAAATTAGTATCTGACCGTTCGAAAACTGATAACAAAGAAGCTACTGTTCAGAAAATTTATGCTAGAAAATTTAAACAACTTGAAAAACGGCTACATTAATGATTAAATGGATAAATCTATAGAAGTAAAATACTACTTAGCTTCGGTAGGAGAGTTACAGGAAACAGACATTGTCTTAAGATTTAAGAAGAATGGTAAAATAAATAGGCACTATTAATGGTTTACTACTTCCTATCTTTTCCAAGTAATTATTGATATAAATTTAATTTAGTCAGAATCAGAAGAGAAAGGTCGATGAACAATTTTAGAACCTCTACAAGTTGCGGGATGAGGTTGGCAATTCATTCATTGACGAATGACTGTGCCAGTCTATTTACAGGTCGATGTGATGCTGTTAAATTAAACAATGGATCAAGTATGTCACTTAAGCAAGACAGTAAATGAGTAGAGTGGTTAGAGTATCGGATAAAATTAACTGTATTATTGGACCATGCGCTCTGATTCTAAATCCCGGAGCAGTTAATTCTGTCTTTCATTATGTGAAGGGTGATAAATAGGATAACAGTTAATTAAAGAAAACGATTCCACCATAATACGTGTTCCTGTATATGTAAATCAAATATCTTTTTCTTGCCATACTAAGCATGGATGTATTGGTGAAACACTCAGCTACGTGTTCATGAATTTCAAGTTTACTGATTCAATCGGTTGAATAATTCAATCCTCATCGTTGAGATTGATGGTGTAAGTTCACCAACAGAGAACAGGAGCAACGACACCGAAAGGTTTCGACACAGTTTCCGTTAACGATATGTCACTATTAAAAGTAGTGGTAGTTTCGATCTTACGACTGAATATAGTTGACTAAAGCTATTGCATTTTAACACCGAAACAGAAACACTGTAGTTACGAAGTGAACCTGTCAACAATACGATTCTTCGAACCGTATCTGCTCCCATTGAACTATTTTTCCAAACCTTATTATCTCAAAATGTCTACAATCAAAACCAACGTATGGTGTACTTTTTATGATGACTTACAATCTTTCAATCAGATGCAACTGTAATATGAAAATATATTTGCTGCTAGACTTACATGAGATAGTTTTAGAATTTTTATTTTTGATATTCAATAACCAGTAACAAAAGTCTTTCCCGCATAGCAACTAATCAACAATAAGCAATATTTAGACGGTTTTAAAACTGAAGCAAGAAATCAGATAAGGTTACATATCATTGCATTAAAAAAATAATACTGAGTTAGCAAATCTATCCAGACGTTTAGTCTGTGTGTTACCATTCTATTTCGATTTGTAATTTCTTACTCTGCTTATCTGATACAGGATATTACAGTCTATGATTTGAAAATAATATTACCGTGTATATCTAAAAGATGATATACCATGTAAATATAGAACGGTAATAGTTATAGATATTAAATACGATTTGAATGTCGTTAAGCTTGAGGAAAACCACCAAAGTGAGAATGGATATTGTTGTACAATATATACTAACCTTACTTAATACATGATGTTGATATATGTATGGCACTGGCACTCCGTCGCCTACGACGTCAAAGGTTCCAGTTGATCTGATCAACGGAACAGCCTGCTCGTGAAGTTAACGTGCAAGTGGCTGGGCACTCCACAGACACGTGTACCTTTAACGTAGTTCTCGGGGATATTCAGCGTGACACAGAGTGTGACAAGGCTGACCCGTTGAATTACAGGTACAACAGAAACAGGAAGTAAGAGTGAGAGAAAGTTGTGGTGAAAGAGTACAGCAGGGTTCGCCACCATCCCCTGCCGGAGCCTCGTGGAGCTTTTGGGTGTTTTCGCTCAATAAACACTTACAACGCCCGGTCTGGGAATCGAAACCGCGATCCTATGACCGCGAGTCCGCTGCCCTAACCACTGGACCATTGCGCCACCACAAGTAGGCGCAATGATATATGTAGAGGTGAAAAAAATATATGTTCGTGGTATGATTCAGTCACTGCTATGGCTTGGATAAACTTTCAAGTAGTTTGAATTCTAATAAAATTTAACAAGAGTTTGAGAAATTATGACACTGATGTTAATCCGAATATACGTAATTGAATATTCTTCACATTGAACGATTTTGTTAATTTTATAGTTAAAATCTTCGTCTTTTCCATTACATATATGCTTTTGATTTCTTGAGGAATGTATTATTGGAGGTTAATTCATCGAAGCACAAATTTCCAATATGTTCCTCATCCACGCAAACTGGATGGTTTGGGAGGTCAGAGTATCAACACGTTTCATAATGTCAACTGAGCAGAATTCCTTTGGATTATACGATATATTAATACAAAAAGTAGATTAACAAGAAATCTAGAATAACCAATCAATCAATTTTTCCATTCATAGAAGTAGGCGGAAGCAAGAAAACGGAACAATAGCAACAAGTTGGAGTGTATTTAAAGGTCAGTAATGTAGATATATTAACAGTAGCTTGTTTCTGATACGTATTTGAACAGCTAATACAATTTACTAATATATGGAATGAATATCATAAACTATTTACCTGCATGAACCTTTTATACGCTCCGGATCTTCCGAAGGACTAGATCGATTTGATAACACCCGTGCATAATCTACTCCATTCAATGAAGATGATTACTGTCACTGGATGTCAGTAAATAAGTAATGGAAATGTCCTGCCAGTCAACTGTTACAAACAACTGCAATAGTACGACCATGACGATGCAAGCACGGACAAGTTGGATTTTCATTCCCACACCGAATGGACAACGAAACACTCTAATAAGCTATAATATGCAATCACTCCGACAATGATGAAGCTACAGATAACAAGGCTAGTACTAAGATGCGTTTAATTGCAACAGATACGGATGTAGCGTGAAATTAATATAAAGTTATACGTCGTTGTCTGAGATTCAGAAGTATTTTTTAAATTAATAATCGAAAGAGACTTAATATACGTATAATCAATTTAATTTAAAATTTGATATACAGTCCATATCACTTCGATATATTGTAAGAACATATTCGATTGTACTCAAATTAAAATAAAATGCCATCCAGTGTTATTGAATTTTCCTTGCTTCTACCTGTTTCTCATTCTTTCTATCAAATTTTAATTATTTCTTCTAATATTCGAATAAAAACAGGAAGTAATCTATCAGAAACAAAAACGTTTTAAAAAGAGATACATGATATTTATTTGGCCAGTGTATGCTTAAATTTCGAATCATATTTCCGGTACCTTTGTCTTTAATCTTTCCAAATCGAGAAGGTATTATAGCTATGGCTTTAATCTCCTTCCCAAACCTCGTCCATATTCTTCGAATTCATGTTGTGTTTGTTGTTATAGAAGTTATTGTACATTTCCACATTCGCTCTGTCATGCAGAAATAGAATTAAAGTATTTCACTCAGTGACCATCTCGACTCTTTCATATATGCAGACAACTAGATGCAACATTCTCTATTGTGACCCTTTGTAAGAAGGTGAGCTATGATTCAACCACGATTTGGCTGCTACGTCTAGCAGTTTGAGGAACAGTGTTGAGGTTCCATTAGACAACAAAACGAATATGAAGATAGAGATGAAGTTTCAAAACTTCCCTTTTAATGTTTAATGTTTCAAAGAGTCTAGAGTATTAACTCTGCCTTCTATGTGAGTCCGTGTATGTGTGTGTGTGTGTGTGAGAGAGAGAGAGAGAGAGAGAGAGAGAGAGAGAAAGAGACACTGTAGTTGCATGCATGCGCGCGTGTATGTAAAATAAAGAGTAAATAAACGGTTCTCCGCTCGGTTCGATGATGAGTTCATAATTTCTTCAGGACGGAATTACTGTTCATTGAATAACATCATTGAATGCATCAAATTTTCGGTAGGTATTGTATTGTTAACTCTAACAGCGGCAAACACGGATTCACTCCGTTGTCTGATGTACCATCCCAGACTGTTCTTCTCGTTGACAACGCATCCTATGCACATGCACACAAACATACATATATTCTAAAAGATTATTCCCTGAAGACGTGTATGGCAACTTATTTGTTTGACTTAAACTTGACGGTCAAATATAGCTTTATACAGAAATGTTGACATAGGAATAAATTACAATAATAATGGATATTAGCGTCAAATCTCTCTCTTAAATTTAAAAATTTTAAACTTTGGATATATAAACAAGGAGAACGATCCCTAAGGAATCTAATTTAGATTTTTTTGCGGTGAAATCTCCTGCTATATTGGTAACGATTGCATAGTTTTCTATGAAAAATTATATATTCATATATATTTATATATTACTTACAAATCCTTTTTCTACACGATCCTTTTCTGATAATCATCTTATCACTGGCTGAGTGTAATTATCATATTTGATTAAGTATGCTTGTTTATGGTTACGTGAGTTTGAATACTAAATAGACTGACGATAAATGTTTTTTGACGTTTATAAGGCTGGATGATTTAAAGCAACACTTAAACTTATTTACGTACAATCTTCATTAATGGAGTAAGTTAAGCGCATTCTTAGCTCTACTTCTTGATTAACAGTTGTGTATAGAGATATCACGTAACCGCTCTTAAACTATGATGTTTAATTGCAAAGCCTTCGGCGTGTATTTATTACTCTTTTCCAAATCTCTTATGTGTCTCATAGATAGTGTTTAATTAAAGTCATTGTTTTGTTGAGGTCTCCTCAACAATTAAATCAATATGGACGTCAGGTGAATAACTTCATCAGCGGATCATGTGGTTTTGATTGACTTCTAACCATGTGATCCACTAATATATCTTTATCACTACTTCATCTCCATTTAAGATTCTTTAATGTTTTCAGGGGAAAGGGGGAGCTATAAATATTACTTTTAGGTGTGCATAGAAAGAAGAAGGAAAAAATGAAATTCCGTTTCCTTGGTAACAAAACTAATATATTGCATGGTTCAGAAAGATTTCATTTTAATTATTTATGTCACATTTTGCTTGAAACTGTTCTGTCGACAATTAATTTTTTATCAGCTTGATCTCAACAATTCTCACAGTACACTCAAGAATACCATTTCCATAGAGTGTTGCGGAAATAAAGCATAGTAAGAATCTCGTTGCCAATCTTAAATAGTATTTAGAAATGTTAAATGTAATTTAACCACTCGGAAATATAATACGAAATTTCTGATTCGATTCTTTTCAGAGATTGAATGAAACAGCTGGATTAATCACAGATCACATGACAGAATTGAGTAAAACTTCAAGAAATAGAAACGCGGTGATTGGTTGAGACACATAACATCTTTCACTACCAATATATTTCAAATTTTAGGATTAAAAAAGGTTCTGCTATTACCCTATGATGCTTACAGACTACTAATAAATGAAGACTTGATACAAATTACTAGACGTTATCTTCAGGAGTGTTTTGCAAGTTCTAGTAAACACATTTTGAGCTATTTTTCGAATGATATAGAATATTTTCTTAGAGAGTTACATAACGTGCAAAGAAAGGGGCTGTCATTTCGAATCCCATGAAATAAACAATATAGTGCATGAGGAAATGCATTATCGTCTGCATGTCCGTAATAAACTTAGCACTCACTAATTTCTGATGAACATGAATAGGAGTGTGTGCCGTCTTACGTCATTCCATTTGGAAGCCCGCAGATGGATATACTCAGTAAAACCGATTTCTTTCAGCAAACGTATATTTAGAAAACGACTTTCATGTGCTCCATAGAAAAAATTCATCAGTCAATACAACAATACGTTCATATTTCAATAACCTGGTGCACATATACATACATACATACATACATACAAATAAATATATATATATTTATATCATAATATATATCATTATATACATATACATATATATATATATATATATATATATATATATATATATATATATATATTCTTTTATTCTTTTATTCTTTTACTTGTTTCAGTCATTTGACTGCGGCCATGCTGGAGCACCGCCTTTAGTCGAGAAAATTGACCCCAGGACTTATTCTTTGGAAGCCTAGTACTTATTCTGTCAGGCTCTTTTTGCCAAACCGCTAAGTTACGGGGACGTAAACACACCAGCATCCGTTGTCAAGCGATGGTAGGGGGACAAACACAGACACACAAACACACACACATATATATATATATATATATATATATATATATATATATATATATATATATATATATATATATATATATATATATATGATTACTAGATGTTATCTTCAGGAGTGTTTTGCAAGTTCTAATAAACATATTTTGAGCTATTTTTCGAATGACATAGAATATTTTCTTAGAGAGTTACATAACGTGCAAAGAAAGGGGCTGTCATTTCGAATCCCATGAATCAAACAATATAGTGCCTGAGGAAAGTTTGCTTCTGCACCATCTACTTACGCTTACGCTAATTAACGTGTATTCAGAATATACAGAGAGTCGTGAGTCTGTCTTATTCTCTTTTACAAACAAAAGATACAGGAATACACTACTTTAAATAATGATTTCTATCATACTACCATAGGCTAAAATTTGGAAGTGTTGCGAATTCGATTACATCGACCACAGCATTTTTCTACAATTGATCTTATCGTTGCTATGAAGAGGAAATATAGCCCTACAACTAGGTTCAATAAATAAAGAATTAAAAATTTCAATGTAGCAGATAATATGTAGAAGGCAGAGAAATCTTCTCGTCTGTCTTCTCCATATTCGTGTGTTATGTATGACATGACATCAAATCCGTGGCAGGTCATCGACTTTCCGTTATGAGTTCAAATTCCGCTGAAGTCGACTTTGCTTTTCATTACTTCCTAGTCGATAAATTAAGTATTATTTGAGATCTGGGTCAACATAATCGACTAGTCTCTCCCCGTAAAAATTTCAGGCCTTGCGCCTAAAACAAAATAAAATCATAAATGATATGTAAGGCAGCGGGATGGCAGAATCATTACTACGTGAGACAAAACACTAAGCGGTATTTCTTCCTGTTTTACGTTCTGAGTGTGGAGGCGCAATGGCCCAGTGGTTAGGGCAGCGAACTCGCGGTCATAGGATGATCGCGCTTTCGATTTCCAGACCGGGCGTTGTGAGTGTTTATTGGGCGAAAACACCTAAAAGCCCTACGAGGTTCCGGCAGGAGATGGTGGCGAACCCTGCTGTACTCTTTCACCACAACTTTCTCTCACTCTTACTTCCTGTTTCTGTTGTGCCTGTAATTCAAAGGGTCAGCCTTGTCACACTGTGTCACGCTGAATATCCCCGAGAACTACGTTAAGGGTACACGTGTCTGTGGAGTGCTCAGCCACTTGCACGTTAACTTCACGAGCAGGCTGTTCCGTTGATCGGATCACCTGGAACCCTCGACGTCGTAAGCGACGGAGTGCCAACAACAAAAACGTTCTGAGTTCAAATGCCACGAAGGTCGACTTTTCCTATAGTAAAAAGAATTATTTAAAGTGTATGAATTATTTGCATAATAACTAGTAGCGTTTTGATGGCAATAGCTGTAGTTCTGGAGAACAAAAGCTATAACATCAAGTAATATGACAACAATGTGAATCACCAAGATTACGTTAGTATCCCATTGCTTTTCGTATTAGAAATCGCAGCCAAATATCCTACAAGCCGAATGAAGAAAAAGGAGTACGCGGCATAATTTAATCTAAAACATAGCTACGTTCTAAACAAAATGGGGTCCACAGCAGCATCAAATTTAATTATGGATCTTTTTGAATAGTGCTAGACCTGAGGCAAAGGAACTATAACAAATCAACAATCTTTATATTCTATATTTGATATCATTATATATTCAAGTTTTCCGCAATTCTGTCATTAACGTAAGTGAAAGTAGATGAAAATGAAAGTAGATATATACATAATGATAATCGATAGGGCGCAGTACTCTAAGTTGAAATGGAAACTAGCAAGTGAATAGCTGAATTGGCATACCTCTATGTCATTGACGAAGTAATAAAGCACACATTAAATTATCTACGATACCGTGAACCTACTTGCATGTTCAAGATTTTTTCCAGCTAGAACTAAATGGAAACACTTTATCTCATTCCAGATGCCATTAATTCGAAAATAAATATACTCAAAAATAATACATACAATTTGCCAAATAAGAAAACGCATTAGAGGTCAATTACATATACACCGTCCATCATTCTAAACATCTCTAGAAAATATCTTGACAACCTTGACAACCTCCTTGGCTCTTGTGACACATGATCAGCTGCATTCAAGCGTTCTCCATCAGTCAATTAAGAGGTTTTATTTCAACGGTTCAGAAATTATGACACTATTTATGAGATGCATATATGTCTAGTGAATAACTATAAGAATGGTTGATCCCATTAAATATATTGAAATGACCTTTAGCTTCATTTAGCCGGCTATTCTGAAAAGAATCTAAATATCTAAATATATAATTGTCTGAAATTCTATGAGAATAATTTCTTTGTTGAAATCTGGTATTATAATCAATAATATTGATCAATTAAATAGAAACCAAATATTTGTGTAGATAATTATATATACACACACACGTGTGTGTGTTTGTGTATGTCTCCATGTGTGTGTGTGTGTCTGTGTGTGTGTATATGTGTATATATGTGTGTGTATGTGACTGTACACGCATAGACACACATTTCTGTGTACACCTATTAATTGGCATTAACCAAAATGCGCATATATATGCATAAATGCATACTCTATATATGCTTTTATATCTTTATTTATGTATGTATATATGTATATATATATATATATATATATATATATATATATATGTGTGTGTGGGGGGGGCGTGTGTGTGTGTCTATACACACATAGACGCAATCATATATATGTATATGTATATATATATATATATATGTATATATATGTGTGTGTGTGTGTGTGGGTGTGGGTGTGGGTGTGGGTGTGGGTGCGTGTGTGTGTGATAGCGTCTATGTATGTATAGACACACATTTAAGTACTCTTAGTTCTTTCTTATCTCATTTGCGGAATTATTTATTACTCTTATAATATCTACATAATATGGTTAACGAATTACAAATATTTAAACGCACTTTTTAATTGATCCTAAATTTCATTCTCTAAATAGATTGGGGTTTAAATGAATCCAGTTATTATAGTATTCTTTGAAATCTTTCTCTCGTTTACTCTCTCACTCCATCTCTCTCTCACTTCATCTCTCTCTTCCTCTACACACACACACACATATATATATGTATATATATATATGTATATGTATGTATATATATATATACATATATACAAATACATATGTATATATATATATGTATATGTATATGTGTATATATATATATATATATATATATATATATATATATATATATATATATATATATATATATATATATATATATATATATATATATATATATATGTGTGTGTGTGTGAGTGTGTATATATATATATATATATATATATATATATATATATATATACATACATATATTGTATATATGCGCTCTGTGTATGTGTGTATGTATGTGTATGTAGGTATGCTCATGCATTCTCACATACACGCATATACATATGAATAGGTTCATTTACAGGACTTGCTTCAGAAACCAAGTCATTTCTGCCTGAAGTAATATCTGATTCCCTGACACTTGTTGAATCTAGGTGTTCAGATGTTACAACTACAAGATGTATAGATACTGGAACAGTGAAGTTAGAAGTGGTACTTATGCTGGGTCGATTGGTAAAGGATGCACTTGT
>NC_142937.1:36498855-36506355 GCF_046866305.1 Octopus bimaculoides
TAATCAATGATGCTATTGACATTGCTGTTGTCATAGTGAACGTTTATATATAGCTTTGGGGTTGAACTAAACCTCCTTTCCCAAAATTCATATAATCTCTTATTTGCTACATTGTAGTAAATTCTATGCACAATCCACCAATCAAAAGTTATTGAAATCACTCATAAATATTGATTATTTATTTTAAAAGGTGAACCCTCACCACCACAGAAGTTTGGACGAGCTCCATCACTTAAGTAATGAGTTCGATACGGGAAGGACAAATATGTGTATGGATATGTATGTATATATATGCATATATATATATATATATATATATATAAATATATATATATATATATATATATATATATATATATATATATATATATATATATATATATATATATATATATATATATATATATACATATATATATATATATATATATATATGTGTATGTATATATGTATATATATATGTATATATATATATTATGTATTATATATATGTATGTATATATATATATATATATATATATATATATATATATATATATATATATATATATATGTGTGTATATATATATGTATATGTATATGGGTGTGCATATATATATGTACATACATATATATACATTTGTATATATATATATATATATATATATATATATATATATGTATATATATATAGAGAGATAGATAGATTCAAGATTGAATATGGTACTTATGTTTAGGCACCAGAATATAGTATGGTATGGTATTATACAGAAACCATTACAAAAAACTAGGTGATCAAACAATCAAAATAAGCAACACGGATTTCAAAGATTTTGAAAATCCGTGTTGCTTATTTTGATTTATATATATATATATAAAGTGTAGTATATTGCCACTTAAGTGTGGCTGACCCCTAGGGGTGGATGTTACTGTTGCTTTTAGCCCCAGGAGGACATCTCCTCCAGTTGGCTTATCGACACACGACTGTGTCCTGTTTGTCAAGGGAAGTTATCCCTCTCACCATGATCTGTAGCACGAACGGATCCGGATTTCAGGGTTATTCCCCTTCGTCGGCGTTCGACAGCCACTGACCTTGGTGAGAGAGACAAAATCCTGGCAATCTTATATCTACTTTTCCAGTGAAATTCTTCACTGATATCGAAAAGGTGAAAACAAGCAATGTTAATTCTCTAAATGAAGTATTAACAATAACTGCACGATAAAGTGTAGTATATTGCCACTTAAGTGTGGCAATATCGTGCAGTTACTGTTAATACTTCATTTAGAGAATTAACATTGCTTGTTTTCACCTTTTCGATATCAGTGAAGAATTTCACTGGAAAAGTAGATATAAGATTGCCATGATTTTGTCTCTCTCACCAAGGTCAGTGGCTGTCGAACACCGACGAAGGGAAATAACCCTGAAATCCGGATCCGTTCATGCTACAGATCATGGTGAGAGGGATAACTTCCCTTGGCAAACAGGACACAGTCGTGTGTCGATAAGCCAGCTGGAGGAGATGTCCTCCTGGGGCTAAAAGCAACACTAACATCCACCCCTAGGGGTCAGCCACACTTAAGTGGCAATATACTACACTTTATCGTGCAGTTACTGTTAATACTTCATTTAGAGAATTAACATTGCTTATATATATATATATATATATATATATATATATATATATATATATATATATATATATATATATATATATATATATATATGTACACACACACATTCACACACACGCATATATGTATATGCTTGTATATGTACGTTTGTGTGTGTGTGTTTAATATATATGCGTATATATTAAAATATGCATACATACACATACATATAGATCTGTAGCCATTGAGTGACCGCTTCATCTTGACCAGTGCGCAGGATGCTGATGTCTGAGATGACTGATCAGTCCAAAGGAGTGTTGCTGGGAGACGAGGAAGTGCGAGTAGCTCTTCGATGTCTGATCCCTCTCTCATGATATCTGTTGCATCTTCAACGTATGGTCTCTGTCTTCGAATGTCCATTACTGTCCATCAGGTCTGTTCTTTCGACGATGACAGGCAGCCACGGTATATGGTTCTTGACCATCGTCTCCCGGATATTTGGGTCAACGGAGCAGCAAAAGATAATGGCTTTGAGCTGGTCTCGAAGATGAAACCCTGATGGTCCACGTAGTCTGGTGCCTGAGGTCAACTCTGTAGGAATGATTTGAGGGAGACGCTTTTGAGGTATATGTAATGCTACGTGGCATTGTATTAGAAATCGTGGAAGCTTTCCAATGCCTTGCCTTCCAATACCACTCAACCAATAATCTAGCCGCACTTGCACTGTCTTCGGTACAACAACTCTATATAATAATAATAATAAGAAGAAGAAGAATAATAGTAATAATAATAATAATAATAATAATAATAATAATAATAATAATAATAATAATAATAATAATAATAATAATAATAATATGACAACAAAAGAATGAATGAAACACTCGAAATTATGTAAATAGAGGAATTTATCTAAGAATATAATATGTGACAATTAGCTGGTTGTCATAATAAAACTCAGGGTTTCGGATGCCGGGGATGAATTCTGGTCTGGCATCTTATCAATTATTCAGACACACGTTAAACTTGCGAAATATATATAGGATATATATATATATCAGCATATATATGCATGTATGTGCATGCATGTGTGTGTGAGAAATATAAATGTACATAGGTAAATACACTCAAATATATGCATGTATATTTGTGTTTATGAATATATGTGTATGCATACATGCATATAATGTGTGTGCGTACGTGTGTGAGTATATGCAAGATATATTATATATATGTATATATATATATATATATATATATATATATATATATATATATATATATATATATATATATATATATATATATACATATATACGTATGTATATATATATATATATATTTATATATATATATATATATATATATATATATATATATATATATATATATATATATATATATATATATATGTATATATATATGTATATATATATATATATATATATATATATATATATATATATATATATATATATATATATACATACATATAAAAATATTTGATACTGACTATTAGAAGGGCTGTAGGAGAAGTAGATAATTAGAGAGGAAGATGCATCGATAGCTTCATTGATAGATTAATACGTAGATAAATATATTTGAATTTAGACTGGTGAATATATATATATATATATATATATATATATATATATATATATATATATATATATATATATATATATATATATATGCATCTATAGTGTATGTACATATATGTATGTATGAATTTATGTATGTATGTATGTATGTATAACCTTAAACGAGAAAACTAGATCTGATCATAAAGACAAATATTCAGTCTTGCCATCAACTTCTAATATATTCTGATTATATTGTTGTCAATAGAAACATATATTTCTTCTTTTTGCTATATATCTCCTTATATCTATTGGTGAACTTTTAGCGTGGTCTTCTTAGCTTCATCTCCTCCGTCCACTACACAGTTCCATTATGAGTAAGTTCAAAGCAATCATTTAATCAGTCATCTATTCAACACCATCCAACATTTATGAGAACGTTAATGTAATGTAAAATTATTCGGAAATAGAAATCACCACTACAAATACCAACAGACACGACAACAAACATCAGTAAGTAGAACAACCAAAACAACTACAAGTCTTACAACGAGGACGATGAATAAAAGAGAAATAGAAAGAAGATACGAAATTTGGCGATTAAGTAGAATTAGTAAACGATAAAATATCAGAAGAACTGAAGAAGAAGAAGAAGAAGAAGAAGAAGAAGAAGAAGAAGAAGAAGAAGAAGAAGAAGAAGAAGAAGAAGAAGAAGAAGAAGAAGAAGAAGAAGAAGAAGAAGAAGAAGAAGAAGAAGAAGAAAAAGAAGAAGAAGAAGAAGAAGAAGAAGAAGAAGAAGAGCGACAGTAAAAAAAATAGAGAAAAGTCATATAAATGTATTGTAATTTTATTGAAGTATCGCATTCTATGTCAATCACTTACACTCAACTTGCCTTGTATATATATATATATATATATATATATATATATATATATATATATATATATATATATATATATATATTTTTATATATATATATATATATATATATATATATATATATGTATATATATATATATATATATATATATATATATATATTTCTCCCAACTTTTTTTTCTCCGTATATATGTGTGTGTGTGTGTGCGTTTCTATTTATGCATATAAGTATACATTCACTTACATACTCACACACCATATATATACATATATATATATATATATATATATATATATATATATATATATATATATATATATATATATATATATATATATATATATATATGTGTGTGTGTGTGTGTGTGTGTGTGTGTGTGTGTGTGTGTGTATGTATGTATGTATACATATATACATATATATATACATATATATTAAATTTTAAAAAACGAAGACCACAACAAGAAAAAACAACAATGCGAGGACGTGGTACATGCAAAGTCTTAGCAGACGCTCAGGGAGGGAAAGAATAATAGTTTAATTTTTCGAGCAAAGCTCTTCGTCAGAAACTGGAGACGGGGAAAATCGGAGAGAAAAAAAAAAATGGAGGAACAAAATCGCCAATGATCCACGTGTGGTTACATTTGGAAATAACCGGAAGGGAATGGGTGAAGCAAAAGTTCTTTCTAAGACAAGAAAGTGTAAGAGGAAGTGTCTGTGTGTATTCGTGTGCATGTGTGTGTGTATTCGTTTGCATGTGTGTGTGTATTCGTGTGCATGTGTGTGTGTATGTATATATATATATATATATATATATATATATATATATATATATATATATAAAGAGAGAGAGAGAAGGGGGAGGGAGAGAGAGACAGTCAGACAGACAGACAGATAGATAGTCAGATAGATAAATAGATAGATAGATAGATAGATAGACCATTACATATCCAGAAATAATTATCCAAGTATATATTTGTGAAAGCACATATCTATGCATTCGCTAACATAAATATGTGTGCATGCCTGCGCGTGTGTGAGTGTGTGGGTTTGTGTGTGTGTGTGTGTGTGTGTGTGTGTGTGTGTGTGTGTGTGTGTGTGTGCGCGCGTGTGTGTGTGTGCATGTAAATCATAGCTAATACATAAAAATTGAACTGATAGTTTCCACTCTTCTTCGGCGCGGGTTATCATAAAACATTCTTTTTTGAAATCGCTACTGGACGTTGCCTGTAATTTTTGGATTTATTAGACCATGGAATTGCGTACCTCATGTCTATTTAACTATGATCCTTCGTTTATTTCTGACAATCTGGGGATTTTTCCTCATTTTTACATTTCTCTAACTTCTCTCTCTTTCTCCTTCTCTCTTCCATCCCTCTATCTCCCTCTTTCTCCCCTCTCTCTCTCCCTCTTTCTCTCCTTCTCTTATAGGCCATCAAATACTGTAATTTACTTTTCGTGCGATGCCAAACGCTCTACTTTTTTTTTATTCTTTATTTTAATCCATAGCCACCCTCTAGTCCCTTCTAACCGCCTTCAATAGGCAATCTCATCCCCACACTTTTCAGTTACAGTTCAAACCGGAATTTTAGCTGTAAACCAACCTGAGCACTACTTGTACATACCTAATATATTACGCCAGTTGATGACCACTTCCTATATATTGTGTCACTCTCTCTCTCTTTATATATATATATATATATATATATATATATATATATATATATATATATATATATATATATATATATATATTATATATGAGATGATATTCAGATAGATAGATTGACAGACAGACAGACAGATAGATAGATAGATAGATAGATAGATAGATAGATAGATAGATAGATAGATAGATAGATAGATAGATAGATATAGAGAGAGATGGAGAGAGAGAGAGAGAGAGAGAGAGAGAGAGAGAGAGAGAGAGAGAGATTGGTTGATGGACAATCAGATAGACGGTTGCTTATATTTACATACTTTTGTATACCTTCATTAGAAAATTCTGGAATTGATTGAATTTTGTCTAAAATAATCATTGCGTTATTTGAATAAATAACAATTCAAGTAAAGAAAACTGGTGTCGTATACTCCTGTTAATAAGTTAATATTGTCGTGTTAGAAATGTGAGATTTCGATTATTCTTTTCTAACGTTTGCGATTTTGCGAACTTCCAAAAGCAAGGCAATTTACAGACTATTGTTTCCATAAAGTGTCGGTACACATTGATTAAGTATTGTATTGTTTATATAAGTTCATCAATTTTCATCCTACCAGGGTAATATATTAGTGTTTCTCTTAAGTAATCAATACAACTAATTGTAAATTAAAAGCATTTGATTAAGAAAATTCTTCCCATTCATTTCTATTGTACGGTTGCGTGTTATACCACATTTTATTCATTGACTGATTGTCCAACAATTAATTGTAGGTAACAAGAAATGTAGAACATTTTTATTTCAACTGTTTTCCTAAGTATTCAAATTATAACAAGTTCTTTGTTTCCATAACAACTATTCCTCTTTAAGTATCAGGCTATATTGAAATAATCTTCCATAAGGTATAAATAATTCATGGTCATTTCCAGCTTAAAGTGTCTGGCCTATCTACTTTATAAATCAAATACATTTTGAATGAATTATTCTCAGGAGACTAGGTACATCAGAGACTATGATCTCTGTAACGTCTCCCAGATTTATAAGATTGATGCAATTGTGGTTTAGCAGAGAGAGGTTTGGGATGAGCGATTCAGAGATCAGGATCAAATGCATACACAGGTTGATTCTGTGCTTAAAGTATCCAAAGATCAAGTAGTTAGGTTCAGCGTGACCATGAGTAAATTTTACCATTCAGTTGGTTAGAATAGAAACTTTTGTGCGCTAAAGTAAGTTTCAGATACCTAACCGTATAATTCCCTTATTTATTTATTCATATTTTTTAACAGTTTTACCACCTGGTCCGAATGTTTTATTTATTTTGTTTTTCTGTTGAATAAACCATGATACTTAATGTAGAAACCTTGGCACGATTATCTTTAATGGAAATTATCGCTATTTGGTCCAATATTTTCCCTCTCTCTGTGTCTGCAGCTTTTCAAAGATAATGTTAGAATTATTGTTTTACAGAGCAGCTTCTAAACGTAAGTTACTATGTTTTATTCTTTGCATATACTCCAATGAAGATAGATTGCTGGTCGGTCATGCATATGTATATTATTCTCAAGTTAGAGTTCCAATAATCTGTTTTGTTTAGATAAATGTAGTTCCAAGAATGAATTAACCATTCCAGTCTCGAAAAGAATACCTTACATGACAAAACAAATGCATTTAGATAGCAGCGCAGAATGGGGATGAAGAATCTATAAGTTTAAGAAAAATGTGTAATGCTGAAATAATTATATTGCATGACGAACTATGCGTCTTTATTACTTATGTACAAGCTGACGTGTTG
>NC_142937.1:36511355-36521355 GCF_046866305.1 Octopus bimaculoides
GCTGCATAAAGTTAAATTGGTATAGAGCTTTCTGAGAGCTATGTGTAGCTTTCGCTAGTGGAAGCAAAACTTGGCGGAGTCATGAGGTAAGCACGTGTTAAAACCCCTCATAAAATTTTTATTTTTACGAATTTTTACAAAATTTATTCGATTCTGTCTTCTGCATAATGGAATTGATACGATTATCCAAGAAAAAAAAAAACAAAAAAACAAAAAAACTCCTTAGCCCACAATTTTTTTTTATATACGTCGTGGTTTTAAAATACAGAACCTACCAATCATTTCTCTTTATAATTCCCAAATATTTTTTTAAATACTCTAAAATCCAAATTGCTTAAATATGTGTGCCAGAAATGGTAGTTAAAAATGAAGGAAATAAATTTTGGGGAGTTCTCTTGTCATGACTGGCTTTTATTGCATTATCCTAATATCTTCTGAAACTTATTCGTACACATGTATAAATGCTTACTGAAACATATAAATATATATTCACATACGTACATTTTTACAGAATTATATATATATATATATATATATATATATATATATATATATATATATATTTCGGCATATCTACATAATTATACTCCTTTGGAGTATAGTCCACTGACATTATGAATCTGGTAAATGATAGTCATACGCTGGTCACTTAGGTGTTCGAAAACCCAAGTTTACAGCACTTTTATTGGCCAAGTTTATCTTCTGATGTTACTAGTTATTGTAGAACTTCTAAAACATGTCCATTAAGGGGGAAAACCCAATGCAACCATCGACAAGGCACCCTTAAAGCCCATTCCGGCTGTAAAAGAACCCTTTTCCAGTCAGAAGTATAGATATCAGGTAACTGGTGTTTGGTACCAACTTACACCCGAAACGATAATGGACGAAAATGGGAAGGCAAAGATCCTCCAGGACTTTGACGTCTTGCCAGACACAGTGTTAGAGCACCGAAGGGCAGACTTAGTAGCTTTTACCCATCAATATCTGATAACTTCTGGCTTAAACTCAGACAGAAGGGTTTATCATAGCAGCCCTAGATCAATGTCTATCTACAAGAAGCTACCAGGCCAACAGTCTAAAGAACGGCAGTAGCCCAACATGCCGTGTATGTAAGCAACAAGCAGAAATCATTGATCATATTGTTTCCATGAGCAGCTTTCTTGACCTTACAGAGTATTGCGACAGGCATGATAGAGCGACATAGTATATTCGCTGGTTAATCTGCAAGGACCTGGAACTGCTCCATACGAAAAAATCTGTTGGGAAGGCAAACTACCTCCAGTAAAATGATCACATCTCTCCCCTTTGGAATTTCACCGTTCAAACTGACAGAAATATAGATACAAACAAGCCAGACATCATATTGAAGGCTTTTAGACAAACGCCATACCTCCTCATCGATACGACTCTCCCAATCGACATAAATGTATCTGTCAAATCCGACCAAAAACCGAGCATATATAAAGATCTTGAAATAGAAATTAGTAAAATGTGGAACCAGAAGACTAGAACAATACCTGTTGCCATAGGTGCCCTAGGTATGATAGAATAAGGGTTGATTGTTCCTTGTAGCAGATACCAGGAAATCCCAGAATGGAAGAAATTCACCAACTGGCGCTCGTGGGAACTGCTCATAACATAAGAAAAATATTGTCTATGCGATTCCAAAAGCATTTTACTCTGTGAGCATTATCAAAATTACCTTTAAATGTACATAATAGTAAATACCATTTACTGTCATTTTAAGATCACGCTGTTATCTTACCATCAAATTACTTTAAAAAACACTTTTAATTTTCTTATGTTTAACAGATTCCTTCTAGAACAACACTGCAAAACCAAAATTATGATACGCTAGTCATAATACCGACTTGAACTTCTAACTTATTGTCTCTGGGTGAGACTGGAGTCAACTTGTACGAATACAAAGCAAAAGCCAAACATTTAATAATAATAACAACAATAGCAAGAACAATAATTAATATCATCATCATTTTCATCATCATTTTTATCATTATTATGAATGATATATTTCACACGGCTGTAAAAAATATGACGTTATTTTAGTTGTATGTTATGGTCAAAAGAAAAAAACTTATGGAAAAGGAACGAAAAATCGTTACGCTGCATAAATACAAACGGAAATCAAACGCCGGAAGAGATATTGCCATCAATTGCAGATGCAGCAGAATACATTTGTAGAACGAGAGAAGAGGTAGTCTGAAGCCAGTAGTAGAATAATGCATGACATTTATAGGAAATTGTTGCAAAGCAAATGTTATAATATGATTATGTGAGAGATTGAAGCGAGGCTAAAGTGTAAAATGTTTGTCGAGAAGACTGACATAGGAAACTAAGGTAACTGTCAATAGTGAATTAAATAGAGACAGAGGGGCAGAAAAATGAGAGAAAGAAGGACTGAGACAGAGATTGTGAATGGAATATGGCTCGTCAATGCAAATCTGAAGCTGCAACTTACACACACACACACACATACACACGTACATATATGTATATATATATATATATATATATATATATATATATATATATATATATATATATCTATATATATATATATATATATATATATATATATATATATATATATATATATATATATATATATAAGAGAGTTTGTATGTGTGCGTGTGCCTATGTTCCTTATACATTCCAAAACTGAGTTGCCGATTTTCACGTATGGAGTATCAAAAAATTCAGTAGGTTTTTGGCTACCAACTAAACTATATCTTCATTCACATATTTGCATTACAAACATTTAGCGTTGCTATTTTTCTTTTAGTCACCTATGGTAAACAACATTTTATATCATCTCCATAACGACGATGACGTTACATTTTCTTTATGAATGTGTTCACACGTTCGTCATCTACGTTAGGCCGATGACTGACAAGTATATGTGTGTGACGGTGTGTCTGTTAGTATACATACATTTGTGTGACGACTGACACACACAGGGACAGAGATAGGCTTCAGGTGTGCGTTAATGTATGTGTGTATGCGTTTGTGTGTCTTACATTATGTATGTAACTTTCTCCCACCCAACAGTGAAACGTGCCGATATTGAAAGTTTAGTTGCGGCCTTGACTTTAAACGAACAACAATGTTCCCTTTCAAGTACTACCAGCATGAAGATTTTGGTTGATTTAACACCAATCATAATACTCGCAAATATATCTGTAAAATATGTTATTCTGGTTATTATAATAAATTCGGTAACATAGCGAAGCAGAAAACCTCAGCGGCTCTTTCAATATAATTACAGAAATGTTACTCCACTCCTTCTAACCAGTTTCAAGATAATTTTTAACAGTCCTCCTAAGCTTCTTCATCATTGTGAGTAGCAACGTCGCACAACCTTTTTACTGCGTAAGTCAATATTTATTCTACAGCCTATAATGTTACACCGTTAAAAATATGTAGTAATGTCCAATTAATTTATATTTTGCTAGATACATCCTTCAGCAAATATTTTAAACTATCGTTCACAACAAAATCATTTTCCTTTCTATACACTTGGTTCAGCGTTCGTTTCAAATTAGTAAAATAAATTATTCTTGCATGAAAGTTTGAATTATGCCTTCTGAATTTTCTTGGACTGTCACTTTCTTCACCGTGATATTCAATCGTGAATTTTATAACAACTAGTACATATTCCAAATAAATGTTGACTTTCTGTACTTTGTTACATTGTTGACTGACCATATTTGTATAGCATACCTATGCTACAGAAAGTACGTTTTGCACCTATATTGACTACATTTCGTTTTGCTTGAACTTCGCATCTGTATATTTTGCGGTTTTCAATATTATCAGTTCTGTGTGTGTGTGTGTGTGTGTGTGTGTGTGTGTGTGTGTGTGTGTGTTTCAGCGTTCCTTACGTCTATAATTAACTAGGGTAAAGAACATTTTGTGCTGTTTTAATGAGCCCACATCTAAAGAAGTAGCCAACTATTGCTATATTTCTTTGTCCTTGTTTCTCTCCCTCTCTTGTTTTCTCTCTCTCTCTCTCTCTCTCTCTCTCTCTCTCTCTCTCTCTCTGTCTTCGCCACCACCCTCACCACCCTCACCACCTCTATGCTTATCATTACTCTCACCCCATCATGAAGAATAGTAGGAGTGTCATTGAATTGTCAGAGAAGGGGTCTACTTGTGACAAACTGACACACAGAAGTTAGTTTTCGCATTTATTATATTAGATAAGTTATCTGGATATATATATATATATGCGTGTGTGTGCGTGTGTGTGGTGGATTTCTCACTATCCAAATTTCAATGGTTAACTGTGAATTGAATCCTATTCATTTTTCTATTACTGATCTCTTTCAATATTTCTCGCTTGCTATAATACACACTTTACACTCATATTCTCCCATATTTATCCTTTATTAAATTTGTTTATCTCTTAACTGATTTCATTCCCTTATGTGTATAAATATTTATATTTTGCACATACGTTACACAATGTATTAGTTCCTTCTTTAAGCATCAAGAATAGAGGTAGTAAGTGAAAATGCGCAAGCATTCTAGAACACGTGTATTGCCATTTTACTTCTGTGATAGCAGTTTAGTCCAGAGTTCTGAAAAACTATATCTCCTATGAGTTTTTGCAGCATTTCATTCTGCTACCAATTTTTATATGAATATGGACTGTTATTACTTTGATCAGCAACTATTTCATTAACTGAATACGTCCTCGATATTTCCTAAGAGATTAAAATGAATTGGATACGAATGCTATGAAATGCTCATTCATGCTACGCGTGCGTATATTTGATTTCTGACGGCTATTCTTTTCGTGTATAGCTTTCTTGATAATTTATCGCGTAAAACCGCAGTGTTGCTATTTTGCTTGTAGGGTAGAAACCTTTGTTCCCACACCAGCTCATTTTCATCGATAGTGCTTTGTACTTAGGTGATCATTTGACATGCATTAACCAATAAGAATTGAAACAGCAGGTACAATACCACCACATTGATTTCTTTACCAGTGTATGACCTGCGTAGATGAACGCATACGTCTACTTACACTTGAATATCTGAGTAGAATGGAAGTGAGTCATAAGATTCGAAAAAGTGAAGACATTCTAGTACATGTGGTAAGTCATTTTTTCCCGTCTTTGTGTAATAAACGTTTATGTGTTATCATGCCAGAGTGTGTGCAGACATGTCTACATATAAGTCTATTTAAAAGCGCTTCAGATGCAAATAAAGCTATCAATTAGAAAACCTGTTAGACTGAAGAAACATATAAAATCAACAAATTAGAACAACGTGTCTGTGGTATAAGAGTTAGTTGCAAGACCGATAAAATGAGAAGTGGCTGATCATTTCAAGTATAAAATTAAAAACTTTATCTATATAAACCAGAAAATGAATCAATTTGTTTTTGCTTCGTTTAAAGAACCGAAGTTGAAAATAATTCTCTTTTCTGTTTTATGGAAGACCAGCAGTCACCATGCCTCCCCTCTCCACGCCACCAGTGTTATCGAAGGGAAGGCAAAGGCCGATACAGCTTGGTACCTGTGACGTCACATCACGTTTCTACAACTGAGTGAACTGGAGCAACATGAAATAAATGTTTTGCTCAAGAACACAACACGCAGCCCGGTCCGACATTCGAACTCACAACCGCGCGATCGTAAGCTCGACGCTCTAAACCACTGAGCCAACGGGAGTATTAGGTTGATAAATTAATACAGTATTTTGAATCTAGATAAAGAATACTTGTATGTATTTCAAAACGAAAAATGTTATTTTGGTGCAATGTCATGTAAGTTCATTATCAAGATATTAAAAATGTAAGGTGGCGAGTTGGCAGAAACGATAGCACACCTGGCGAAATGCTTGACGATATTTCATCTGTCTTTACGTCCAGAGTTCAAATTCAACCGAAGTCGACTTTGCCTTTCATCCTCTCGGGGTCAATAAATTAAGTACTAGTTGCGTACTGGGGTCGATTTAATCGACTGCCCCCTCCCCCAAATTTCGGGCCTTGTCCCTCGAGTAGAAAATATATTAAACGTGTAAGATAAATATATATGTGTGTATATATGTTTGTATGAATGTATTATATATGTAGATGTATCTGTGTGTGCTTGTGCCTGTGTTTGTCCGCCCCACCTTCGCTTGACAACCGATGTTGTTGTGCTTACATCCCCGTAACTTAGTAGTTCAATAAAAGAATAAGTCCTGGGGTCAATTTGTTCGACTGAAAGCACCTAAGGTGCTGCTCCAGCATAGCCGCACTCTAATGACGGGACTGAAACGAGTAACAGAGTATATATTTATTTATCTATTTATTTATACTTATGGTGCAAAAAACAAAAGACAGAGAGTGGTAAGGGAACAACAAACAAGGTGTATTAGTTTGGCGCTCAGGGGGAATGGAAAAGTTTTTGGTGTTTCGAACCTATGCTCTTCAACAGAAAGGAATGAGGAAAGAATACAGAGACAAAAGATGGAGCGAAAAATACGTGACTGGATTAACGGTTTCGCGCACGCGTGCGCACAGACACACACACACACACACACACACACACATACATGTAGGTGTTTGTATATGCATTATATACGTATATTCAAACATCGGAATATACAAGTACATACGAATCAACAACACACGAAAAAAACTCCTATGTAAGCCGCCAACATGTAAATGAATTCTTCCCCATCCTTCTTTCTCTCTCTCTTTCCCCCCTACTCTCTCCCACTCTCATTTCATGCAGATAAGTGCGTGCATGTGGATGTTTGAGAATTTGCAAACGTGGGCACTTATGTATATCTGTAAGATGCGACATATGTATATTTGTTTTCATTGCGCACCCTTTTAGAAGAAAGAGGTTCAGATTCCCGTATATTATAAGGAGCAATTGTACTATATATTTATATCTAATCTGTGTTGGAAGATTTTAGTTATTATTTTGCCTCCATGACAGCTAATCCAAATAGTTATTTTCATTCAATTTTATTTGAGATTTTGCCATTTTCAGTTGTTCCTAGTATAGCATATTCCCATCAATTTAAACACTATTTCAACCGCTGCAAAATGTAATATTACAATTCGTTTTGATATTTTTATATTTCTGTATAGCAAAAAGAATAATGTAGATGCGGATAATATTAGTTTATTTTCAGCTGTCGTCAAAATATTGGCATACGTACGATATTGAGAGTAAATAATTATGTACTTTATTTACAGATGCAAAGGCACACGTATTCACACGCGCGCGCACACACACACATGTATATAACGGGTTATACACTTATACATATTTATACGCGTATATGTGTATACATATACATATATACATACATATATACATATATATATATATATATATATATATATATATATATATATATATAATCATTACAGATATAGGGTAAAGGGTTATTAATTTATTAATGAATTAATAATTAATAATTTTACCAAGTAGTTCGGTATGGAAAAGTCCATTGTCGGTAAAGAATTTATACAAAAAGTTTTTTTTTTTTTAATTATGAACATAATTAACGGATCAGCAACAATTGCTTCACCATATGTTGGAGACGTATTGTAGTAGTAGAATTACCTCTTTAACTGCTATTTCTAAATTTCGGTATGTGGTGAAGCAACTGTTGCTGATCCCTTAATTATGTTTATAATTATAAAAGAACTTTTTGTATAATATGTAAATGAATTCTTCCCCATACTTCATTCTCTCTCCCCTTTCCCCCCTTCTCTCTCTCTCACTGTCTCATTTCATGCAGATAAGTGCGTGCATGTGGATTTTTGAGAATTTGCAAACGTACTCAACTGGTACATATTTTCTCGATTCCGAAAGGATGAAAGGCAAAGTTGACCTCGGACGAATTTGAACTCAAAACGTTAAGACGGACGAAATGCCGCTAAGCATATTGCCCGATGTGCTAACGATTCTGCCAGATCACTGCCTTTATAATAATAATAATAATAATAATAATAATAATAATAATAATAATAATAATAATAATGATGATGAACAGTGGGTAAAAATCTTGCCAAGTACATGGAACAAATAGGAGCAGCAATAACGGTGGAGCACTTGCAGCAAACAGCACTGCTTGGAACTGTTCGAATATTCTGGATGCTGCTCGAAAAATAGGGGCGTTACCTTAGTTCACTGGTAGTGAAAAGCTGGCTCCGTAGTACAACTCCAGCGTTACAAAGACAATAAAATAACAACAACAACAACAACAACAACAACAACAACAATAATAATAATAATAATAATAATAATAATAATAATAATAATAATAATAATAATAATGCCCAGTTCTGGCTAAGAAGGAATGTTTAATACCAGGGTCCTTACTAAGAAGAAATATATTCACAGACACGAGTTGGGACCTTTATACACTGGAAGGTATGCTAACACTTGAATAACAACAGAAAAAGGTGGTATAGGCAAACGCCAGAAAAGGTCACTGAAAATGAGAAAGCAACCATACTCGGGATATACCAAAACACAGATAAAGAATTTAAGGCCAATAGGTCAGATATAGGTTTTAGAGAACACCATGAAAAAATGCTTTCTAATTGATTTATCGATACTAACAGATGACAATGTTTCTCTAAATGAAACGGAGAAACTTTTAAAATACAAAGACCTGGAAATAGAATGTGGAGTCTAAAAACAGAAACAAATCCTATCATACTACGAGCATTAGGTATGATACAAAAATATTCAGAGAGATACATAACAAAAATACTAGGACTAACAAGTATATATAACATTCAGACAATAGTACCACTGGGCACCGCACACATCCTGCGTAAAACACTTTCAATACAGTAACTATAAGAGCATCACAACTAACCACAGCACATACCCAAGGCACATATACAAATATACAAGGCACACAGAACTGCGCTCGGTAGTGCAGTGAAAGCAAGTGGTAAAAATATGACTACTGAATAATAATAATAATAATAATAATAATAGTAATAATAATAATAATAATAATAATAATAATAATAATAATAATAATAATAATAGGGAAAGGATCAGAAGAGAATGTTATCGCAGGGTGAGAGCAATACTGAAGACAGAGCTGAACGCGAGAAACAGGAACGAAGCGATCAATGCTCTAGCCATACCAGTCGTGACTTACAGTTTCAACATCGTTAACTGGTCAATTACTGAAATATGTAATGTTGACAGAAAAATACGAAAACTGTTGACAATGCATAGAATGCACCACCCTAAGGCAGATATAGAACGTCTTTATCTGCCAAGAAAAGAGGGAGGTCGAGGACTACTACAGCTGGCATTATCAATGAAGGTAGCCACAATTGGCCTAGACACCTATATGAAAAACTCTGAGGACTGGATGCTAAAACTTGTCTTAAAATATGAAAGCAAGAAAGCATCTTACTCAGTAACAAAACAGGCAAAGGAATATCTAAGTGAATTCCAATTGCAACAAATTCAAGAATTAGACGAACTAGAAACACCTACAGAAAAAGCTAAGCGCTTGAAAACCCGTGCTAAAATTGCTGCCTTAGCTATTATGACTGAAAAATGGCATGGAAAACCTCTCAATGGCAAATACCCAAAGAGAGCGAATAATGCAGATATTGACAAAGCCCTTACCCACCAATGGTTAATGGCCTCTGGATTGAAATCAGAAACAGAGGGGTTTATCATAGCAGCCCAAGATCAATGCCTACCTACAAAGAACTACCAGGCCAACATTTTAAAGAACGGCAGCTCCCCATTATGTCGTATATGCCAACAACAAAATGAGACCATCGATCATGTTGTCTCCATGTGCAGTCTGCTTGCGCCTACAGAGTATCTCAACAGGCATGATAGAGCTGCACAATATATTCACTGGGTAATATGCAAAAACCTGGACTTGCCCCATGATAAAAACTGGTGGGAACACAAACCACCCCCAGTACTTGAAAATGATCACATTGCACTCCTCTGGAACTTCACCATTCAAACTGACA
>NC_142937.1:36523855-36526355 GCF_046866305.1 Octopus bimaculoides
TTAGCCTCTATGATTTTATATAATATACTGTTTTCAGCAGAGAAATTTTTGCCCCACCCCACCCCGATATGTATTTACTGTTCGATTGTTACGTTTAGATTTGACATAGGTGTTGGTAAATATTCATTTTTCATACTATTTCCTTGACTCTAGAATTTAACTGGTATTTATTTACTAGTCTCCTACGGATCAAGATAATTTGAATCTGAAATGTCGTGATACGAAAATATTTTGAACTTAATGAAAAGATTTTTGTGGCTCTTGTGTTTGCTATTGTTGTTCTTTTTTTGTCGATGTTGTTGCTGGTGAAGCTGTTGTTACCTCTGCTGTTGTTGCTGCTGTTGCTGCTTTTACTTTGTAGTTAAGGCGTTGTTTTGGTTGTGTGAATCTATGACATACTGTCAAAACTAAACAATTTCTATGTAGATTTGAAGCATCAGGAGCTAATAGAGTTCTAATAAACTTATGCAATCTTTACTGTTTGCTGTTAATTTTCTTAACGTTTGTCAAATTAATATCTGAAATCCAATTTGCTCAGCCACATGTAAATGTAAAAGTTATAGTTAGTGCTGTGATATAAATTATGATGAAGGTTCCTAAAAGAACATTCCACCCGATACTCGTGCATTATTGTAGAAAATGTATAGAATATCTGTATTTTACAGGTTACATCAGGTATATTTGGAGGAAATTTCATCAACTGTCGGTTTAGCGGATGAAGATTTATTTGTGACATCAACTGAACTACGTTTGAATTAAATATTGAGCTGACGTGTTCAATCAGCGTTGAATTAAGACGCTGAATTCTCGTGCGACGGTTTAGTAGTCTGAAGAAATGCGTGGTTGTAAGGTGATTCTAAGGTCACGTCGGCGTGACTGTAATACGACTAGACCTTGGAATTCTGGTTTCCCAAATTTCATTTAAAAACATGAGATCATTCCGAGGCTGTGGCAAATAACTTTTACCCAAAGCATGGTGCAGTGATCATAATTACGAAACGAAAGTTTTAACCACAATAATTTTATATACGTTTGACAACTTCTTTACTGATTTCGAAAAAGTAAATGGAAAATCACTATGTTTTGGTAAGGATTGAAACAGAGTCAACGAATAGAATCTTATGCTCATGAAAGTCGCTGATATCCAATCATGAATATCTAGACAATCAAAATCACTTCGAGGTTTTATGCATTTAGCACACTTGATTAAACATTACCTTTTCCATGTGTTCTGAAGTTATGACGAAAGTGAAAGTAGGGATATGAAGAATGTGATCGGAATTTCTCTTGATTAGGATCCATTTACCACTCAAACGATCCGGAATAAAGTCCAGAAAGTTGAGGGAATCGGAGGAATGCCACACCCAGCATATACTTCGGACTTAGCTCCCTCAGATTATTATTTGTTTCTATTCATGGTTTACTTCTTGTGATCGTGACTCTTCATCAACCAAGAGAATGTGGAATCTTCAGTGAATGCGTTCTTTGACTCGAAGGACAAGGATTTGTATCAGCGTGGAATTACAGAAATGGCAGAATGGTGGCCTCAAACGGTGCAACACGACGGCCTCTACTTTTAAACGAATTATAAACGAATTAATCAACCCAAGTACTATATTTTATTAAACAAGCTACTTATTCCATTGTTTTATTAAGTACAACCGCAAAGTTATGGGGACGTAATGACACCAATACCGGATGCCACACGGCAAAGGCAGACACAATGACACACATACAGAAACACATACATGCGTACACACACACACACACACACACACGACGGTCTTACAGTTTCCTTTAACCAAATCCACTCACAGACATTTGGCCGGCCCGCAGCTATAATAGAGTACACTTGCCATAGGTGCTATGCAGTGGGAATGAACCAGGAACCATGTGGTTGAGAAGCGAGCTTCTTACCATGCAGCAACGTCTGCGCCTATATTTTTAGTAGAACATTGAAACTACCATGCAGCAACGTCTGCGCCTATATTTTTAGTAGAACATTGAAACTAATGTTATAATGTAGGTTTTGACTGTTTTTTTCATGTTTAAATTGGGTTTTATCTTCGTTGAAGCTTTATTAGTGCTAAGCATGGGGTTATAAACTTATTCTTACTAACCTCTTAGAGTTGACGTGATTATACTTGGAAGCAAAAAATACATTGAATCCAAACGAGGTCGACATTCACTTACAAAGAATAGAAATGATAAAATAGTACAATAAAATGCAATTTGGAAATAGATATTTATTTCAATTTTGTTTTGTTCCTTTAAGCATATTAACATACATATTACGACTTATTATTTGTTACAACTACAACACAGAGAAACGTTGTAAGCAGCCATATAACGTGTAAACCTGCAGTAATCATACAGGTTTATTAGCGGTCATATTTACAAAAGGAAATTGAAGAAACCCCACAATATCAATTCACATTAAGTAGCATAATTCTGACATATTTTCAAAGATTAATATTATGATACACAGAAATTTACAAGC
>NC_142937.1:36531355-36551355 GCF_046866305.1 Octopus bimaculoides
AAGGTTAAAATTAATCTTGTCGTCCTTAAGCTCCCAAATTCTGCGAGATAATGAGGTGTTGTTAGCCTTATGTCTGAGTCTAAACGAAGATCCGTGGTTATAAAACCTAGATTTCCAGGATGAAGAGCATCCAAGGTATGTGAGGGTGTTAGTTTCCGTGATAATTTCGCAAGAGTATATTACGTTTTTAGCTAAGCAGTTTCCGCGTAAGGGACATGTTGAAGGTGTTACACAATTGCAACCGATTTTATACTTGTTAGGTCGTCTTATGTCTACATTTGTGGGGTAACTGCTTATAGTATTATTATCTATGTCAGTACCCGGGTGTTTAGGTTTTACTTTTACATTGTTGTTATAATTATTGCTGCTACCTCTATTTGGGTTGTTCGAAGTTACATCACCT
This sequence comes from Octopus bimaculoides, assembly GCF_046866305.1. Taxonomy (NCBI): domain Eukaryota; kingdom Metazoa; phylum Mollusca; class Cephalopoda; order Octopoda; family Octopodidae; genus Octopus; species Octopus bimaculoides. The sequence continues at coordinate 36,531,759 of NC_142937.1, forward strand.
CGATTCTTTCTGCTGTTAACATTGGTATTATACATATTATTTCTATTAGTAATATTATTAGAATCATGGCTGGTGTAATTATTATCTTGATTATTATTAGGATTATTATTAGAGGTTGAGTTGGGTATTCTATTATTAGTGGTAGTGTCATTGTTTAATGCGGAAAGATTATAACGTGTGCTGCTATTTTGTGTTGGGTGTAGGTTTAGTGATTCATCTATTGTCGTGCTATTTGTTATTTCGGTATGGTAACGTGGGCTAATATTGTCGCCGTCATTACAATTATTATTATTATTACTATTAGGCATGTTATAATTCATGGGAATGTTATTTCTTATACTGTCAGTGGAGGTTCTGGGATTATCGGTGTTATGATGATGATTATTAATTATTCTTAATCTAGCTTTTTTTATTTTGGTTTTGTTATGTTTAGATATAATACATTTCATATTAGGGAGGGTTGAATATGAGATTCTAATAGTTTTAGTTGAAAAGATCCTGCTATATTTGTGAGTGGGTGGAAAGTTCTTTGATATAATTGAGAATATCCTCTTACATAATCTACCTGTGACCGCTATATTGTATGGTATGTTATACCATATGTAGTTGCGTAATTTATTTTTACTTTGCTTAGAAATTATTCTATTTCTATTATTATTCCTATCGTTAGGGTTTTCTTTGCGTGAACTAATATCTGTATGATTATTCTTTTTATGCTTTTCGATCTTGTGCCTATTAGTATTCGTACTGGTTATATCTGTTCTTTTGTTTATGTTCAACTTATTTTCTATAGCACCATCCAGGGGGTTAATTCTATATTTCCTAATTCGATTACATGGTGGGTTTATGTTCATGGTTGGTGCTTTAGGCGGATTATAATTACACTTATTAACATATGATATTCTCTGGGAGTACCCAGCGTTATAGAGGGCTTGATTGTAATGATGGGCATGTTCCTTGAAAATGTTTTCATTCGAGGATAGTTTAGTTAGCCTGTCCGAAACAGCCTGGACGGTTGTGTTAATTATAGAGGGGGGTGATTGGAAAGCGTGTTAATGTAACTAGTGGTTTCTTCTGGTTTCCTGTACGGGTGGTGGAGTCCTTCATCTAAGTCTAGTGTAGCATCTAGAAAATTAACAATCTTAGAGTTAGTCATAAATTCAAGTTTTAAGTTAAAGGATTTAAAAAAGCATCTAATCTTTTTCCTAACTCTTTCAAGGGTGCTCTTGTTATTGGTAGGGTAAATAAAAAGAGCATCGTCTCTGTATAGACCCCCTTGGAGGTCTGGTACCTCCGAGAATAGCCTCTTCAGTAGAAAGGCTCCGACTAAGTCAGTTACCTGAGCTGAGTCGCTCGAGCCCATAGCCACATTGAAGCTATCAGGGGTGTCTGACCTGGTCCAAAGTTTACCCTCGAATTCAACTATAGTTTTCCTAGCTAAGAGTATGATATCTATTTTTTCTTTATCTATAAGGGAGTGGTTGCGAGCATAAATCAGGGACTTATTTAATAGGATAGGGGAAATACTTGCATAGTAATTAGATATATCGAATTGTATAAAAGAAAAGTCTCTCTTACGCTGAATAGAGTTGAACCATTTCAAAACGTCCTCAGTATTGATCCATATGCTAAGTGGGATGTGAGGTTTAATTCGTGGAATTACTCCGTCTAGGATAGTCTTACTTAGCCTGCCTATGTCTGACTTAGTAGGGCATATAAGCCTCAATTGTAAGTTCTCTGGGAATCCTGTCTTATGGTCCTTAATGGTAATCCATGGTTCCTGGGGGATGAGAGGCTCCGTCCTTTCTAGTAAATTTAGCTTGGTCATAATTTCCTTGATTCTGCTGTTGATTTCTATTAGGTTATCTGATGAAGTAACATTATATTTTTTATGGAGCTCCTTAACTATTAGCGATTTATATGTATTGTAGTCTAATTTATACCAGTTACCTGTTTTGTCTGCTGGTATGATTAAATTATCTTCATTTTTTTATAGATTTTAAAAATTGTTTTAGTTCATCCAGGTGGTTGTTACTAACAGTTCTGTGTTTTTTTAGTTTGCTTTTTTCTATAAATTCGAGGATATCCTTTTCGAAGCTTTCTAGTTCGGAGTTTGGTGGTGGGTTTCTTCTACTTTTAAATATTTTCCTGTTTATGATATCATATACCCATATAATTATAAGCTCACAGATTAATACAGTCTCAAACTTCACATACGCATATATGCATATATGTACATATATACATACTTACGGAAATAAAAGATAACGCCTATACAAATGTACACATTAACCTGAAGCATAGAAACATCGCCAAGTAATCAAGGTAAGTGAAGAGTATTAAGGTTACCGATTACATTGTTGAACGTAGCAACAAACATGATATTATGCATAATAATAGCCCTTTTTCTCTTTGTTTTTCTTGTTATGATTGATTATCGATTGTATTTTACATATGTCTCAGGTTATGTAGATACGAATACGCTATGCCATAAAGAGAATATTTCTCTTTTACTAAGCAAGCATGCGCTTGTATGTATTGTCCGTATTTTTGTAAGTTTTGTTTCCCCGGATTTTTAAATTCAGATTTAAACTTTATATATATACAAATGTCGTTAATGTGAGCAATATTTTACATCATAAAGATATTTGGGAGAATTATTTTCATAAGGATGCAAGAATGTATAATGTATTTTAAATCTCATATATTTTACAGATCCAATAGAGGTAGAATCAACAAAAAGTACTCCATCTAGTGAGAGATAAATATCAATTTAATACACAACTGAAAGAGCTGATAATAATTTCATGCTTCTATGACACTTGAACAGGCATATTTATAAAATACGCCATGTGCTTTGTCATACATAAAAAGCATGAAACTATTAGTAGCTCTTTCACTTGTTCATTATACTTATATACATCATTTGCTGTGCATGCTACTAAGATGGAAGCAACGTGTAGGCAACTGACTGGATTTATACTAAGGGCCTTCAAGACAAGAGACTATGTTGACCCTACGAAGGACCTTTGTTTGGAGTCGCCTTCTGTCAGCTTTGGTCATCACATAGTGCCAAACTTGGAATGGAGCTTGAAGTGGTCCAACGTCACTACACTAAATAGTTTGAAACAATGCATCAGAAAAGCAACAGAGAGAGGCTGAAAGGACTACAACTTTATTCCCTGAAGTGAAGGCCCGAGAGATATATAATAATCTACATATGGAAAGCTCTAGAAGGGCTATACACATACCTGCACACACACACACACACACACACACACACACACACACACACACACACACACACACACACGCATATATATATATATACATACATATATACATATGTATATATATATATGAGTAAAAATAAATACAAAACAAAAGGGTTTTGTATGATCGTGTATAGAGGAATATATTATTTTATTTAAAAGAGTTCCAACTCTGTCTGTTTTTTTATGTTTTTTATTTATATTCTTGTAAAATTTATGTGGGATATAGAATATGGAATATATAATATATAATATAAAAAAAGATGGATGGTACAATGAAATGAAGTATTGAATGTTTTATTGAATATATGGAATATGTCTAATTGTATATATGAAATATTGAGTGTTCAATATAAAGAATTAAATATATAAATATATAAAGGCGAATACGTATTTTCTATACCTTGTGGTATTTCATCATGGCCGGTATGACATACTGTAACAGACTGCAATAGACTGGCTGGTTTTCTGTCTTTTATACCTATTCCTTTGGACAGCAGCCGTATGTGTTTGGCTATTTTTAGAGTTGATGCCAAGTTTATTTTTAGAAATGATGACATTTGATAGATCTTTTGTGTTTTGGTTATAGGGATAAGATTTTTGAAACCCAGTAGGCGTTTGGCTATTTTTAGAAATGATGATATTTGAGAGATTTTTTGTGTTTTAGTTATAGGGATAAGATTTTTAAACCCCAAGTAGGATAAATTTAATCATTGTTTGTTAAGAGTAGGTTTGAATTTCTTAATAAAGTCCTTTTCTTTGCATTTTCTCTCAATTTCATTCCGGTTGTAAAGTTTATGGAATGGAAATATAATAAAAGTTTGATGACCACATGTTGCCAGATGGTTACTCAGTGGTATTTGGCGGACTTCTGGGTTTTTAATCTGTTGTCGATGCACCCGTGAGCGTTCCGATAGTGCATTACCTGTCTGGCCAACGTACAGTTCTTCACAATTAGGGCATTTGATGCAGTAGATTAGATTTCTACTTTTGCAGTTCATGTTCGCATTGGTGAATATTTTCCCTGTTTTTGTGTTCATATATGGGCCGGTATGAATTGATCGGCATGTACCGCATCGGCTATCATTGCATTTGGATACAGTGAATGCTTGATTTTTATTGCTGAGGTCAAACCTTGCCTTTGTTAATAGCTTTTTCAAGTTTTTAGGTTGTCTCTTACTGAGAGTTATATTTTGATCTGTAATGATATTTCTCAATTCCTTACTTTGTGCAAGGATCGGTAAGTTCGCTTTGGCGATATTAAAGATGTTCTTGTGGCATGGATTTTGTGTCACTACAAATGGAATGATCTTTTCCTGTTTGTCTCTTCTTTGTGGTGTCCTCGGTTGTTGTATAGGTATTTTTGAAGCCCGTTGAATACCATTTTCTATGAGTAGTGATGGGTACTTTTGCTTTAGCAGAAATTCTTTCAGTTCCATCAGGCGCTGATTTCTGGTCTCTATATCCTCTACAATAGTACGTATACTCCTGGCTAAGCAGTATGGAATGTTGCGTTTTGTATGGGGTGGATGGCACGATTTAAAGTTCAAGTATTGGTGTGTGTCTGTGGGTTTGTAATATATATCTGTGGTAATGGCGGTGTCCCTTTTAACTACGATTATATCTAGAAATGGTATTTTGATATTGCTCATCTCCTTTGTAAATTGGATGGATGGGTGTAGGTTGTTGAGGAGGGTGCTGAATTCTTCCACAGTGCTTTGAGGTTTGCTCCAAATTATAAAGCCATCGTCCAGGTATCTCTTCCATGCTTTTTCTATAAACTTCCTAAATTCGGTGTTATATCTCTCTTCTATTTCCTGGTAGAGTTTTTGTTCCAAGTAACCCATCACAGAGTTCGCATAAACTGGAACAAACCTCGTTCCCATAGCCGTGCCTTTAATTTGGATATAGTTCTTTCCATTGAAGAAGAAAGTATTATTTTCCAGGATAAGTCTCACTGATTCTAGTATAAATGTCACCGTGAATCTGTTGGGAATTGCTTCCCTGTGTTTGTCTACCCAGTATTCCACCGCCTTTATTCCTAAATCATGTGGGATATTTGTGTATAGGCTTACTACATCAAAGCTCAGTAGGATTGAATTTGTTTCAGTGGTTTTGGGAAGATGGGATAAAAAGTCGATGTCATCCCGAATGAAGCTGGGTATGTATGTACATAGTGGCTTTAAAAGAATGTCGATGAAATTGCTTAGACGGTGAGTAGGGCATACTGGGCCAGCTATAATTGGTCTAAGTTTTAAATCTTTTGGATGTAGCACTTTTATGTATTCACTTCCTTGTTCTTTTACTGCCTGTTGAATATCTTCTGACTTATGTATTTTGGGTAAGCCGTAAAAGTTATTGGGTTTTGGTTCGAAGTTGGTGATATAGTCTCTTTCGTTGTCAGTGAGTGAGTTGTAGTGTTTAGAAACTAGGTGGTTGATCTTCTTCATGATGTGGTGGTCTATGTTCGAGGGTATTTCACAATAGAAGGTTGTATCCTTTAGTTGTTCCTCAACTAAAACCTTGTAGTATTCCACATAGGTGTAAATTTCAGGCCTTTTAAAAGAAGTTGGGCTTCATCATTGTCAAGATCTCTTCTGGAAAGATTAACTATCTTAGGATCTATATGTCCGGTTGTTTTGGGTATGTTTCCTCCTGGGATTTTTCTTTCTCCGGTGTTAGTTGTACTGACATTAAAAAATGAATTTTTTTCTATTTATGGTTTCTATTTTTGTTAATGTTGACTTGAAGTTTGTGTCTTCGTTGTGTTATATATATATATATATATATATATATATGTGTGTGTGTGTGTGTGTGTGTGTGTGTGTGTGTGTGTGTGTGGTTGAAATTTACAGAAAAACAAAAGACGAAGACATGTGTATAAACAACAAGCAGGTGTATTAGTTCCTCGCACGGGAAGGTGAGAAACTCTTTTACGTTTCGAGCCTACGCCCTTCTACAGAAAGTATCACGAAGAAATAAACAGAGAGAGAATAAAAAACTTTTGGAGTTAGCGGTCAATCATGTATGTATATATATATATATATATATATATGTGTGTGTGTGTGTGTGTGTGTGTGTGTGTGTCTGTGTGTGTGTGTGTGAGTGTGTGTGTGTGTGTGTGTGTGTGTGTGTGTGTGTGTGTGTGTGTGTGTGTGTGTGTCTGTGTATATATGTATATATATGATTATAAAGAAAAAGATTTTCTCTAATGCAATGACTTCACTTTGAAGTGTTGAAGATATTGAAACTTGCAGCGTTAGAATAATTTAGAAGAATCAATGTTAGGCAAATCAAGTTCACATCTACATTTACTCAGCCTTAGACGCAACATGCATGTATTTATTTAGAATTATAATTAATACATAAAGCATATTAAAAATATACCGTTATATAAAGATGTATAGAATAATCAATGCCTTAAAAATATGCATATAATGCTATATATATATATATATATATATATATATATATATATATATACATATATAGGTCGAGTTACAGATTATAAAACGAAATCACAAAAACAGTTAAGAGTCTGTAAGATAAAATTTTGGTTGTTAATGATCCAGTTAATAAACCTACGGCCGTTTCTGGGGGTCCGGTTGTCCAGTCATATAAAAGATATTTACATCCATTATTGGACATTACCTCCTTCATCAGGGAAAAGTAAATTTCTAAAAAGACTTACACGTTCTTCCTTTTTTCTCATGGGAATTACCTACTGAGTATTTTATTGATCTATTTGCAAAAGAGCAAGGAGTCGAAGTGCTTCTCAGTGGTTGTTGGAAGAGATACAATGCTTGAAATCAAACTTTCCACAGCATCATAGACACCGCTCTATCTTTTACAAATCATGAGTAAAATTGTCTTTACATTAGGATCTATAATACTTAGGATCTATAATTCATTAAAAGCTAACAATCAACTGGTTCCTAATTTCATCGACCTCGAAATAATTAATGGCATAGTTGGCTTCGGTGGAATTTGAAGTCAGAATATTAAGACGGATGATGATGATGATGATGATGATGATGATGATGATGATGATGATGATGATGATGATTAGTGGCTGAGGAACTCAGGACTTAAAGCAGAGATTGAAGGTTTCATATTGACGGCACAAGATCAAAGCTTGCTCACAAAAACTACCAGGCTCAGTTCAAATTCTTCATTGTCCTCATTATCAATATTGTGCTTTATTCACTAAGTAGCCATGAAGAAAACTGTTACATCTGATGGGAGTTAAAGGAAATTTACCATAAAATGCACCGCCGGAAGGAACCAGCCTTGACATTTTACATTGAGAAATTCGCTATCTGCCGGGATATTATATCCCTCCTCCTATTATATGTGTGTATGTGTAAAAGGTCTAAAGGTTCTCTAAATTGTGATGATGAATTTCACAAAGAAACGATTATATATCAAGTGAGACAAAGAGTGAGAGAGAGGAGGAGAGAGACAGACAGAAGCCTATATATGCCTCTAACATAAAGTTAAGATCGATAAAATGGAGACAATATTGATAGGACAAAACACTGTTTAACAGTGTCTCTGTCGCTCAAATCAATTGGAAACCATACACTATTCTTCAACTGAAAGTATCTCACATGAATTTTATCGATATATGTAGACTAAGGTGGGCAATAAGCGCTGATATATTTTCTGAAAATTCTCTTTAAAATGCAAATATATGTAGCCAAACCCTGCTTTAGATATCCAAATTTTTCTTGATTGTGGTAAGTTCAACTAAAAATATGAAAGAGTGCATGATTTGTTTCATCCATATAAAAGAAAGCAGATCTCATGCCAAGAATTACAGACGCCTCAGTATATACCTTTAGGATATATTTAAGGTCACAATGAATAATCAATTGAGAATATAATGTGCGTGATACACAGCACGATCTCCATTAAACAGAAACTTACCGAAGCTCCTCTATTGAAGCAGATTACACTGCATTGCGATTGCAGCTGCACGAGCAGAAAAATTTGATGTGATATAATTCAATTTTTGCCGTATTTTCGGCAATGTCCGGTAATGTCTCGATATATATGGTTTACAAAATCTGGGGAAAATAAAATATTATCATAATGAGTTGTAGCTTCGCATACTTTCATTTCGCCTTCTTACAAAATATTTTACACTACTCTCATACACGTACCAGCACATACATCTATACACAAACGCGGAAGGTAAACCATAAACAAACGCACACGACAAATGCGCATGGCAACATACATGCAAATGCATACATAAATGAACACGCATACATAAACATATACACACATCCACCCATCCTCAAATACACATATATATTTATATTTGTATATATACATACGTATGTATGTGTATGTGTGTGTATGTATGCATGTATGTATGTATATATTTGTGTGTGTATGCATGTAGGCATTTACGTGTGTATGTATGCCTGTATGTATGTATGAAGGTATGTATATATGAAGGCACATATGTGTGCCTGTGTATGTTTGTATTTACATTATTTCGGTTGCATGTATACAAAACTATTGAGTTTTCAGGTCCAGAATTATTGGTTTTAATGAGAAATTGATAAACTGTAGCATGTTTCCAAAGATTAGGTTATGTCCATGTAGATAGATAGAGACATAGATAGCGGGGTTGAAGAGATTGTAAAAGAGTCGAACCAGTTATGTAGGTACATCGTTTCATTGTAATGGAAAAGTCTTTGTTAGAGCCAAGGACTTGAAATGTTGAATGGACAGAGATGGGAAGAAAGAAATATCTGCGAAGATATATTATCTTTTGCAGTTAAAAGATGAACCGTAATAGGCGCTCACTAAGGAGATTTTCTCTGAATAAATATTGTTTAAAAAATTTCTATCATTCAGAAATAGAAGATATAGGGAACCCAACAATTTTGTGGCAATAATTTTGGTTTTAAGGGTCAAAATTTATTGACTACAGTTTGGTAGGCAGGAGTGTTTGTAGATGGCCATGCAAGGGTGCAGCCTTCCTGCAGCACATGTTGAATTTGTAAGAGCTTTTGTGTCGGGAAAGAGCTGTTCTGCTTTTAGGAGCTAGGTGATCATCTCCAAGTGTCCTAGGTTGAAATACAGCGGAGCAGTTATGGCAGAATTATTTGAGGCATCTGGGATATTAAATTTCAGTTGTGTGTGATATGATGTAGAAATTAACTAAGAGGATTGTTTCTGTTACCCATCTGGTAGGTTAGGGGTGAAAGACAAAATCTATGAAGTATATTTAGCATGGAGCTAGTGGAGTCCCGACCTAATAATCGGCTTGCTTCATATGGACCTTTTGCATATCTGTTAATCCACTAGTTGTCAAAACGGAACACAGCAAGAAGATGGAACTGAGTGATATAGACAAGTATAGCGAAGGGTTATGTTTCTGTATTGATAAGGTCGTTGCCAAATGAAGCATTGTGAGTATTAAACTCACCGAGCGCACTAAATTCGGGGAGAGAAAAGGAAGATACATGTCGTTGGTTCCGGAAGTAAGACATTCAAAGGGAATTGTTGGTGCTGCAGAAGTTCTGGGAACAGAAGGGAAATGAGATTAATTTGGAGAAATAGGTGATGGTAACTGTGAGAGAAAATTACTGTTGGTGATATTCAGATGTTAGGTAGGAATGTAGGAATGACAGAATGCTACAATCTATATATGTGGTTAATGCGAATACAGGTAACTGTTGAGAACATAGAGCATACTGTTGGTAGTAAAATGTGCGCAGTACTGATTATACGAAACCTGTTAAAATAGAAGAAACACTTCTATGGCTCATAGAAATGAACCATGTGGAAAAAAATAGAGACAAAATCAAAAATATAATAGACGTTCTGTACATATTCACACATATAACAGTATATATATATATATATATATATATATATATATATATGTTTATGTTTATATGTTTAAATGTATATACGCAAACATACAGACTTCTAACCTGTTCCAATAAAAACAACAATATGTTTGCAGGAACCCTCTCAAACTTTCATACTATAAAAAAAATAAAGGCAATAGACATTATTAGCTGCTTCCGGAAATGCTACAAATGTTATGTATTGAAATACATAACATTTTAGAGAATAATTCACAAGTTTTTCGAGTTATTTTTATGCATTTGTTTGCGATGTTTCACTTCATGAATTGAAGGCAATAAAGTCAATAATAAACAAACACACAATGAGACAAATATTGCAGGACTTCAAACAGGATATTGTAGACAATGGTACTGGGAGAAAGAACATGAGATATATGGAAGTGACTTAGAGATTTAATGCCCGGAAAGTACACTACAAAATACGTAGATTTTTTATTCATTGTTTGAGATTGCAGTATATGTATATACATACATACGCACATAAATACACACACATATACACGTTGTTTATATGTACACATATACATAAATATACATGTGTGTGTGCGCGTGCGATAGATAGATTGACACAAAACATAAGCGTATAACATTTATATAATTAAAAATTATTATTAGAAAGAATGGTGCACCCTTAGTATAATTAATTAATTGGTACCAAGAACACAGTATTTTGTTTCGCAACCATAGTATATTACCCAGTATATTAAATGTTTACAAGTCAATACTGTGTCTTATGTTTTGCATTAGCAGTGCAATACTCTCTCTTTGAAGTGATAAGATTGTCTATAGCATTCATATACGAATACCAGCATTCATATATGAATACGTCGATGCATACAATACGAGTGAAGCTAGAAAAATAATCGATGGCTGTATATGCTTATTTTAAGTGTTATTGCCCTTTCATTAGCCCCACATCCAACCCATCAACTATTCTCGAACGCATTGCTTAAATACTAAGTTTAGCGGTGAAGCACTATTTGATAGACCAATGTGCATATTAAACATATCCTGGCAGTTAGTACTTCACTATTAATTACTAACAATGACACAGTATTTCTTTTTCCAAGCATAGTATAGTACCAAATATATTGAAGTCCATTACATCGAACTCAGTGTTTAATTGGCACTTACTTCATCGACCCCGAAAGGATGAAAGGCAAAGTCGACCTCAGCAGAATTTGATCGCAGAATGTCAAGATGGATGAAATACCACTAAGCATTATGCCCAGCGAGCTAGCAATTCTTTTGCAAGGCTTAGAAAAACTGAAGGACCGCTGCAATAAGTGTGTAAATCTGAAAGGAGAATATGGCGAATAAAACAAAAATTTACTGACCCTCTTATATTTTCTGTTACCCAAATCCAAACATTTTTAGCACCCCCTATTATACACATTAATGCGAGAGAATTCCACTGTTCTCATCGGTCAATTTTTCTCACATGGATCGAGATGGTAATAAAAACAAATACCAAAGGCGCTGCATGGGACGCTAATCAAAACCACGTGGTTGAAAAGTGAGCCTACTTAACCAACATTTTACATGTAGAGTAACATTAGTAAATAGAAAAGCATTTGACGTTTACAATGATGAGAATTGTTTGGTCATATTGAATAGTTCAGATGTAAGCTTGCTTAGAGTTATATAATGTTTTCCTTTTTATCAAAATGTGTGAAAGCAGAAGATATGGATGTGTCAATGGCGCTTTACAGGTCTTATATGACAAGCTGAAGGGAAGAGTTAAGGTAGTCAAATCATTGGTGAGATCTCAACTCGGAACACAAAGAAACGGACAAAACGCTGCAAGGTAACATTTTCTAGGTTCTCAAATTTCTGCCCACTTACTTCTGTTGATTGCATTGTGACTTAAATAATGATTCCGAAAAGACGAATTGAAATTTTTGATTTGCTTAGGCAGTATCGAACACCATGCACAAAGAACCTGAATACTACTACAAAGTTTCTATCCGAAAGTCTAAAAATGCTACTTGTTACACACCTTGTGTATCAAAACATCCATTAATAACTCGATTTTGACAAACAGAACAAAGCTTACTTCTACATTCAGAACCATCTCTTATTAACGGTATGCGAACTTAAGTAAAATTTTACTTTTTTATGATTCGTGGCTATTTCTAACTACATCAATGGAGTTGCAGCACAATATCCATACATATCATTCTATTTTAAGCAATGATATATACTTCCACATGATTCGTTACTTTTATCAATGGTGTTGAGAAAATTATCTAAACATAGAATTAGTGCTTGTATTTTTCCACATTCTTTGGTACATTTTAAAATTTGTTTATGTATTATAGCTGAATTAAAACGACTTTCAGTATCCTCTTCTCATTCATCATATTTCGTATCGAAAATTAGCTTTTAAATTAGGATTTTAGCTATCACGTATAAATTATATGAAACATTTATATATGAATAATTTTTATACCTTTTCAACGACCGTTTCTTCTATATCATTTAATGTTCATGTTAACAATATCATGATAACTGTCCTCCTCCTACTCCTCTTCCTTTTCTTCTTCTTCTTCCTCCTCCACCTCCTCCTGCTCATCATCATCATTATCATTGTTATATTATTGTAATTAATATTATTATTATTATTATTATTATTATTATTATTATTATTATTATTGTTATTATTATTATTATTATTATTATTATTATTATTATTCAGTTTTTTATAGCTACTTTCACTGAAATATGCGAAAGTGACGCTACAACTTTGCATGCATTATGAATGTATTTTGTCATTTTGCTTGACATCAAAGAACCTTTTCTGCATTCGACAACAAAATGGCATCCAAGAATCAAACAAACAAATGAACAAGGAAATTAACACGCAACTGAAATAGAGTATTTTCATTTCCTTTCTTTAAAGAATGAAAAATAGAATTCACTCTGCATTATACAAACACCCACTCATATATATGAATATACATGTATGTATGCATGTATGCATGTATGTATGTATTTATGTATGTATCTATCTATCTATCTATATATCTATCTATCTATCTATCTATCTATCGTTTTAGTTATCTATCAATCATTTTGCCTATCTCTTACTCATTTTCTGTATTTATATATGTTTATATATATATATATATATATATATATATATATATATATATATATATATATACATATATATATATATATGAATGTATATGTATATATATACATATATGTACGTTTATGTGTATCATACATGCCTATATTTCATCAAAATGTTACTCCCATCTTTTCTTACACCTAGCACACACACACACACACACACACACACACACACACACACATATACATATATATGTATGTATATATATATATACATACATATATATATATGTATACGAACATTAATGGAATGTTTGCCTGAAGAAATATGCATGTCAAATTAATGGAATCCACCAGGGTCCATGGATTTTATAAATATAATTTAGTAATATCCAATGGATGTAGTGATGTATTACCATAAAAATACATGTCATGCCGAAACATATGTAGCAATGCATTAATAAAAATATTAAAACTCCATCAGTGAAATGTTTCTTGTCATTAATAGGTGTGTGTATGTGTGTGACTCTGTGTGTGTATATATATAGAGAGAGACAGGGCAAGATAGGTGGATCGAAGTTTGAAAACGCGCTAATGAAAAGTAAGTAATGACAAGGTGGAACATGAGATGATGTTAGATGAGAATATATAGAATATATTTATATCAACATCATCATCTCGTCATCATATTTTAACATCCATTTTTACACAATCTCATTGGTCAGACTATATTCTTGTTGCCTATTTTGTTGCCACGTCTAACCTCTTTACCAAAAAGGGAAATTTTCTCCTAGTCCTTTAAATACAGACAGCGCAATAGCCAAACACAATTTAATAGAAGAATGCAAAGAAAGTCACCACAAGTAAGGAGGTAATTCTCATTTACAACTCAGGAATGATATCAAGGAAAGGAGACACTCACATGGATATTTGTAAGAATGTATGGGAATAACATTTTAATGAAATATAGGCATCTGGTATGCACAACAATGCTAGGGTAAGAATTCTCAGAGAATAGTCGTCAATTATTCTTAAAAATGAATTCGATTAATGCATGGCCTAGTGTGCAGTTTATGACCAACAGAAAAACATAATAAAGTGAAATTATTGTTAGAATTGAATTTGATCAACGCATGGCCTAGTGTGCATTTTATGACCAGCAGAAAAATATAGCAAAGTGAAATTATTGTTATAATTGAATTTGATCAACGCATGACCTAGTGTGCAGTTTATGGCCAGAAGAAAAATATAGCAAAGTGTAAATTAACATAATAATGCGCGTTGCGGTGCGCACTCATTGTGAATTACAGATAAATTGTAATACCCTCTTCCAATCAGTATATGAAATAAAATCATGTTGCTGGTCGTTTATATTCTGTTAACAATGAGAAAATACAATGTGTCTTCGAAAGAAGATTTCATTTCTTTTTAGTGCAGTTGTATTACATATGCATATGCTGCCTGAGATTATTGATCACTTTTCACTGATGGATTACCATACATGTAAAAAGGTTGTCATATACAAGCAGGGTTTTTTTTCCACTTATGAATAACGCTGTATTGGTCTTTGGGAGCAATGAGATATTGTAAGCAACATAGAAATAGAACCAAAACGGGTGAAAATCAATTTGATTATAACATATCAAGGTGTACTGTTTCAGGTAATTCATCAGATAATCAATTTAGGAAAACAAATCTCAGAATAAGAAGTAGAGAGGTAATTTCTATATATGGTGACTTGTGTTCTTGAGCAAAACACTTCATCCCACTGAGTGTACATATATATATATATATATATATATATATATATATATATATATATATATATATACATATATATATATATATATATGTGTGTGTGTGTGTGTGTGTGTGTGTGTGTGTACATATATATATATATATATATATATACATATATATATATATATATATATATATATATATATATACATACATAACTATACATATATATACATACACGCATATACACACGCAAATTTTATATGGGATTTATAAATCCCATATAAAATTTAGATACTATTCTACTTTTCGTTTCTTCATTCGACTCAACGGTTATTAGCATTGAAATAAGTTTTTAAACATAATCCGTATATAGAAAATACTTTCGTATTATTCCTGTTCGTTAAACTTTGAAGCTTTATGTTCTTTTGGGAAATTATTTGTTGGTGAAGAACAGATATTTGACTGCTCTGAAGTTTATAATTTATAAAATCAATATTTGGAAGATACAAAATGTAAGAGAGTACCTTTGATGCGAGTCTGATGATGTACCACGCTAATATCTAAAACCACCAACATTACGTGAATTTTCACATCGCATTTGTTTGCAAGCTGACGTTGCAAGCAGCGTAAGTACAGAAACAATTGTAACAAATTCTTAAAGATGTGTTAAGGAAATTCTTTGTCTTATTATTTAGATTATATATATATACATACACACATACACACACACACACACATACACACGTACATATATATGTATATTATATGTGCGTGCGTGTGTCATCTGTATAAGTGTAACGTGATAGTGATTATATGTGAAATATATATACATATATATATATATATATATATATATATATATATATATATATAGAAAGAGAAAGAGAGAGAAAGAGAGGGAGAGACAGACAGACAGACAGCGCTAGATAGATAGATAGATAGATAGATAGATAGATAGATAGATAGATAGATAGATATGTATGTATACTCAATAAACCTAGTTTCTTAACGTGTCTCCTGCAAAGAAAATTTGTGAAATATAAAACATGGCTGTAAAACAAAAAAACTGCACGCTTATCCTGAATATTTTGTGGAGACGTTTCTCTTGATCTGGTATATGAGCAGCTAATTCTGTAGACATACAGTTAAACATGACGCGACACATAATCGGTAACGCTAATCTCATACGACGTTTTTACTTTTATTATAAATCCAGCTTATTTAGAATCATTTTTCAAGATGAATAAATTTTAGAACATCAAGGATTTCCTTTGTTTTATTAATATTTTGTTGATTTTATTTTATTTTATTTAGTTTTTTTTTTTGTTCTTTCCGGGTTAGTCTTAACTTTTTCTACAAAGAAGACAATAGTTCCCTTAAGTCTTGAAATATGACAATTTAAGACCGACTAGATTGCCAATAAGAAGATAAAATGCAAATGTGTTGAGAAAGGAATTCATCGTAGGTTTTTCTTCCGGAATTTGATATTTCTATATGTACTAACTCTGGATATGTAATAGTATCTACGTGTCAAACCTTGAGCTTGCATTTCCGAATGAATTACTTTTGTGATGTAGCCGGAAAATAGGTGATTATATGAAGAATATTCTTGTTTCTAACAATTCTAACACGGCTCCAGGTGTATATTAAAGCTAATAACGTTCGTAATTATTGCAGCGTATATTAAAGCTGCCAGATCACTCATTTAATTGTTTGAAGTTCATAAGCAAACGGTAATTTCCATATTTCTTACGTACAATGGAAAGGAGTACGATGGATTTCTTAACAAGCTCAGTGTAGTTAGAAGCATGGCCGTCATTTACAAGCGGGTATGAACTGGAGCATGTACAATGTTTTCCCTAAATGTTTTATGAGCATATGTTGTCGTAAGACACAGATACATGTGACCGAGCGCAGCCTCACGAATATTGCACCAGAAAGGGGGAAGGGCAGTCGATTGGTATTCATTTTCAGTCGAGTACACTGGTGCAAAGCAAAATAAGTGCTATACTCAGGAACATGACTCACCGAACGAACTTGAGAATACCATCCTCTTCTGATTAAACATACTGTTGCACAGACTTAAAACATTTCCACGTTGAGACAACCATTAGAATCTTCTTTCATTCCAACTATAATATCACAAAGGTACACACAATGCGTTCCACCTTTCCCTTTATTCAGGACTACTTATTTTTGTCGTGCTTTTCTTTTTATTTCTTACAGGTTCTTACTCGTTCTATCACACTTTTCTTTTCAATGAGTAACCATACTATGTCTTGGGTGTAAAAGAGTTTCCGATAATACCCGATATACTATATCACCTCGCTGTAGTTCTGTTGTAATTATGAAACTCACTGTAGTTCGATTTAAAATTCTCTGTGTATTAAATAAAGATTTATCTACATGGAGTAATTTTTTCGATGATTTCCACAGCCAACGGAATAATTAACAATAAGTATGTGGGTGTCTGTGTGTGTGAGAAACACAGAGAGAAAAAGAGAGTGTGTGTGTGAGTGTATGTGTGAGAGAGAGAGAGAGAGTATGCGTGTGTGTGCGTGTAAGTATACGTAAGTATATATATAATATATGTTTATATATATATATATAAATATAAATTATATATACATATATATACACACTCATATATCTATATATATACATACATATATAAATACATACATTCATATATATATATATATACAGATATATATATGATGTATATATATGTATATTCATATGTATATTTAATTTATATGTATGTATTTATATATACATATGTATATATATATGTATATATATATGTATATATATATATATATATATATATATATATATATATATATATATATATATATGTGTGTGTGTGTACATATATACATATATATATATATAGATATATATATATACAGATGGGAGGATGGAGAGAGTGAGAGAGAGAGAGAGAGAGAGAGAGCGAGAGAGAGAGCGAGAGAGAGAGAAGGAGCAAGGCATATGTAGTCTGCTTTCTGTTGTAAGACATCTGGAAAGCATTTCTTCTTTTATTAATATGTTAATGGAGTTTACATAAAAATATGTATACGTTATAAAGTAAAGCATTTATTTAAAATTTTATTTCAAAGAAATTTTAAATATCTTTATTCATTTTATAAACGGATATATAGAATTTCTTATTTGGCTTAAACGGAATTTTCACAGAAAATATATTTTGATTTCGAAATAACTTTCACAATTTTTTTATGTCACCTTGTTCCAGGAACAGCCTGATGTATTGGTTAACAGTCATCGGTGTCGAAGAGCATATAGATTAAAACTGTGCCCCAGATAATGTTGGTTGACAAGAAGAACTGGAAGACATCTGAATATTGGAAAGATGTTTCATGGTGTTTCATCAGAACTACTGCTTAATGATCAGTGTGCACTATAGCAGTAAGATATGAAATAGAGAGCTACATCAGGCACTGAGAAGTCTTGGCAAATAGGTCGGGACACAGCCCGCATTTTAACCGCTTCCGAACGCCGAGTTCATCTGACAGCTTAAAGAAAAGAAGATGATGAAAGATCCGAGCAAAGATACTCGAGTTTTAGCGAGAGAGATGTCTCCCTGAAGTTAACGATTTGTAAGTAACTTCGCAGCCACTCGTATAAGAGCTGCATGGAACAAATTTTAATAGCCGAAGTTAAAGAGATCCGCTTGACAAATGCATTGAAGCTCATGAACAAGCTAGGGATACTATTGAACCGGGGATGATCTGGTTCTTCACAGATGTAAAGAACTTCTACGAGGAAAAGTTGCACAACACCAAGAACAACAGGTGGCTTGCTTACCATCTAAGTGATGCTCCATGTATCATGTAAACCAAGTTCCCTCAAACTATGGTGTTTTCTGGATATCGCCAGTCAGGGTGATGTCGTGCCACTTCACATATTTTAACATCTTTACACTCAATTCAAAAGGCTGCGTGAAGCTGTTGAAGACCATGGTCGAAACTTGATGAGAGAAGGTTGTTGCTCGAAGGTCATACGCGTGGCAGCTGGATGCGAATCCTTGCCATGCCCCCAGAAATATCGAGAAATGGTCTTTGAGGCATGTCTACGAAATCACCAGCCTCGATTTCTTTTTTCATAATTCACTCGAGTATAATTTCCTTGATAACTATGTGTGACACGCTGTTGAGAAAGACACCAACGGCCCAGCCTTCAATACGTAGATCGAGCTGGTGGCTAAGATCAAGAAAGTGTTCGAATATTTTCTCAGAGGCACAGTGAAGAATACATGCGCCAGGTTCTGGAGCTGTCTTGAAGCGGTTGTGGAAGCTGATGGCTGCTGCTTTGAGAAAACTGTAATCTCCCAGCCATAATAGTCGATATTTTTTAATGTTTTCAAATGCTTTAGTTTTGGATGAGATACTGTTTTCTTTTCCTTCTTATGCAAGATGTCAAATTTAGTTCGAACACTTTATATGCATAAAGCATAAATGTAAAGCAAATAAAACTTGCATAACTTTCTAAAACACCCACTTGTAAATGTACACTTACATATATGCATATGTATGTGAGTTGATGTGTGAATACGTTTGCACGACTGTGTGTATCTGTGTGTGTGTGCGT
>NC_142937.1:36553855-36563855 GCF_046866305.1 Octopus bimaculoides
CTCTCTCTCTCTCCCTCCTCGCATGTTTTATCGTTTTTTTCTTTTTCTTCCAGTATTCTAGAAATATCCAACCATGATTCTTCATTCTACAAATGTCAATTTAAATTAATCTTAAAAAATCGACTTGAAATTGTGATATGAGACTTTTTTTTTTACTTCTCTTTAAATTCTCAATATAAATATCAGTTAAGTGTTGCCAAAGTTTCAACAGCCCCCACACCTCATCACCAACATCATGTTCACAAACCTCCATGTGCAAACTAAACCTGAATCAACCATTATTTCCATACAGCTACAGTATCTTTAACAATTTTTTTCTCTTAGATTCTCACTAAATGTATTTACTGATTATTGCTGTTTTTGTTGTTTTATGTTGTTGTTGTTGTTAAGGCGGTGAATTGGCAGAATCGTTAGCGCTATTTCGCGGTTCTGAGTTCAAATTCCGCCAAGGTCGACTTTGCCTTTCATCCATTCGGGGTCAATAAAAATAGAACCAGTTGAGTACTGGGGCCGATGTAATCAACTATCCCCTCACCCAAATTTCAGGCGCTTATTATTATCATCATCATCATCATCATCATTATTATTATTATTATTATTATTATTATTATTATTATTATTATTATTATTATTATTATTATTATTATTCAGGCGGCGAGCCAGCAGAATCATTAACACGCCGGGCAAAATACTTAACGGTATTTCGTCTGCCGCTACGTTCTGAGTTCAGATTCCGCCGTGGTGGAATTTGCCTTTCATCATATCGGGGTCGATAAATAAGTACCACTTGAACACTGGCTGCAATATAATCGACTCATCCTCTCCCCTCTCCATTTTGCTCCTGGTAACAAAATTTGAAAATTTATTATTATAATTATTATTATTATTATTATTATTATTATTATTATTATTATTATTATTATTATTATTATTATTATTATTAGAAATGCGGTGAGCTGGCAGTATCGTTAGAAAACCAAGTATAATGCTTAGCGGTATTTCGTCCATTTTAACATTCAGACTTCAAATTCTGCCGGCGTCGACTTTGCCTTTAAACTCTTCGGGATGAATAAAATACGTAATAGTTAACCGCTGACAATGTAAGTGGCCAACCCACCCCCACCGCAACGGCTGGCCTTTGGCCAAAATTTGAAACCGTTATCTTTTTTACTTTTATTTAAATTAGAAAAGCGGCGAGCTTGCACAATTGTTAGGAAACTGTAGAAAATATAAAGTGGCATTTCGTCCGTCTATACGTTCTAAGTTCAAATCCGCCGAGATTGACTTTACCTTTCGAACCTTTCGGAGTCAATAAAATAAGTAGCAGTTGATTATTGATGTCGATCTAATCGACTTACCCCAACCCCGAACTTGGTGACCATTATTATTATTGCTTTACCGGTTTACAAACTTTTGAAAATTATCATTTTAATATCTTATCATTCATCACGAAGAAAATATAATTGTCGTTATTGCCTTTCTCTTTTTTTTTTCTTTTTTTTTGCAAAATGACATAAAGCGGTCACTTTCCTAAAACTAGAATTAAGTACAACTTTAAAGCATATCCTAATACTTGGAAGTGGCTGTGTGGTAAGTAGGTTTCTTACCAACCACATGATTCCGGGTTCAGTCCCACAGCGTGACACTTTGGACAAATGTCTTCTACTGTAGCCTCGGGCCGACCAAACCCGTGTTAGTGGATTTGGTTGACGGAAATTGAAAGAAGCCCGTCGTATATACTCTTTACTCTTTTACTTGCTTCAGTCTTTTGACTGTGGCCATGTTGGAGCACCGCCTTTTAGTCGAGCAAATCGACCCCAGGACTTATTCTTTAGAAGCCTAGTACTTATTGTATCGATCTCTTTTGCCGAACCGCTAAGTTACGGGGACATAAGCACACCAGCATAGGTTGTCAAGCGATGTTGGGGGGACAAACACACACATACAAACATACACACACACATACATATATATATATATATATATATATATATATATATATATATATATATACATATATACGACGGGCTTCTTTCAGTTTCCGTCTACCAAATCCACTCACAAGGCTTTGGTCGGCCCGAGGCTATAGTAGAAGACACTTGCCCAAGATGCCGCGCAGGGGGACTGAACCCGGGACCATGTGGTTGGTAAGCTAGCTACTTACCACACAGCCACTTCCAAGTATTAGGATATACTTTAAAGTTGTACTTAATTCTAGTTTTAGGAAAGTGACCGCTTTATGTCATTTTGTATATATATATATATATATATATATATATATATATATATATATATATATATATATATATATATATATATATATATATGTGTGTGTGTGTGTGTGTGTGTGTGTGTGTGTGTGTGTGTGTGTGTTTGTATGTCTGTGTTGTCCTCCCCCCAACATCGCTTGACAACCGATGCGGGTGTGTTTACGTCCCAGTAATTTAGCGGTTCTTTAAAAGAGAGCGATAGAATAAGTACTAGGTTTACAAAGAATAAGGCCTGGGGTCGATTTGCTCGACTAAAGGCCGTGCCCCAGCATGGCCACAGTCAAATGACTGAAACAAGTAAAAGAGTAAAAGAGAGTTTCCGAGCTTAAGAGAAATGTAATAGGTTCCGTTGTCCTAGATAGTCTCTACACTACAAAGGATAAGGATTATGGAAACTGCATGAATCATAGGATTACTTGATCAAGACTGATGTAGAAATAACCAACAACAACAATAACAGTAAAATAATCATACTGCAAACGTGTCTGTGCCTGTGCATGTCTATGTGAGTGAAGATGTGTATGTGTACGTGTATGTGAGCGCGTATGCTTCCAGTTCACAGCATTATAAATTAATTCCTTGTTCTGCTGCGCCGTCTTCCTTTACCATTTTCAAGATTTCAGTACTCAAGTACGAGTATTATATACAAAAGTATGGAACTGACAATACACCATGAATAATGAAATACTACCGATTTTGTTTTTCTATAAACTGTAATTAATAGTGAATTCCTTAATTTTTATTCGTATCGTCAGCTCCATTATGTGTTTGGATATGCGTCTGCATGCTTGTGTGTTTGAGTGTACGTTAACCTTACTGTGGTTGTAATCAAGATTGATAGGTGTGTCTCATTATTTTCATAGTTTCAATAATTTTCGTTTTCTTTTTGTGTTTTACAATACTACTTGCACATAATAGCCATTTACGTTAATAATTTTTGGAAAATGAAATAACAGTTTTCAATTGTGGAGCCTTCATTGCTTTAAAAAAACAAACCGAAGCAAAATACTCAATATTCGTTCGTAGCACCCTTTGTAACACTGCAATTCTCTTCCTCGTGTCTGGATTTCCTACTGACTTCTTTTTTTTTTCTTGCCTTGCTATTAACATTACTGTGAAAATCCATTTCACTAATTTAATGGCTGTTCCAATTTAAAATAAAATATTTTCATTATTTTTTTTTTAATTATCAATCTTATATTTCTATTCTCATATTGTTCTCTTTCCCTTTCATTCTTCTGTTTCTTTGCCTCTCTTTCTTTTGTGTCCTTCTTTGCTTCTCATTCCATCATCATCATCATCATCATCACCATCATCATCATCATCACCACCACCACCACCAACACCACCAACACCACCTTCATGAAAATGTGATGGATTGCAAAGAACTCGTAATATCGAGGTGTTTCAGTTACGCCCTTTTCTATTTCCAAATTCAATTATTACATTTTATCCATCTACAGCTCATAAAACCAGCTCCCTACAGCTACTAGGTAAATGTGGTTGAGTACACAAACCGAGCTCTATTGTTGCTGTACGGAGATAATTTCATCTAACAAAATGGTTTTTTTTTTAGATTTTGTTCTGGTGATTTACGTTCTGGATTGAAATGTTGCCGTGGTCCTCGTTGCCTTCAAAATACTGTAATCGATAAAATAAGTACCGGATGAAAACCGGAATCAATAGGATCGATCGATGTTCTCCCCCAAAACGACTGGCGATGTACCTTAATCTAAAAACAGATTGAAATCACATCATCATCATCATCATCATCATCGTCATCATTATTATTATCATTCCTTCTTAACACAGAGTAGGTAAAATTGCACCGAAGTTGTTTAGTCATCTGTCAAGTCATAATAAGGATCTCAGACAGATAATGCTTATTATTATTATTATTATTGTTCAGTAGTTTTATTTTTATAACGTGCTTTCACTTCACTACCGAGTGCAGCTCTGTGCGCCTTGGGTGTGTGCTGTGGTTTGCTGTGGTGCTCTTATGGTTACTGTATTGAAAGTGTTTTGCGTAAAAACACTTTCAATACAGTAACCATATTATTATTATTACTATTATTGTTGTTATTATTATTATTATTATTATTATTATTATTATTATTATCATTATTATTATTATTATTATCATTATTATTATCATCATCATCATTATTATCATTATCCTCATCGTCGTAATCATCATCATGCACAGCAGCAGCATCAGTAGTAGTAGTAGTAGTAGTAGTAGTAGTAGTAGTAGTAGTAGTAGTAGTAGTAGTAGTTTTCCATGCAGGTACCTATTGAATCAAGCTTATTGCTAATTATACTACATAAAATTGCAAGGAAAATATTTATGCGGCTACATTTATTTATGTGGTTGCCTAACATTTTTTTTTTTACTCTTCAGGTCATTTATTTCGGGAAATCCAATGATTTGAATCTGGCACCAAGTGATTCTATAGTTTTATAAATGACACGCGGTTTGGCAAAACCTTAAGGAAACTAAATGAAATATCGAATCTTTAGTGGATTAGTGGCCTCTTACCAAAATTGGAGATATTCCAATTCATCTGAGATTGCGTTTCCTGTCAGAATGTGCATACTTCTCGACTGAGGAACAAATCAAGATGGCGCTAAGCCAATATAATTATTGTTGCTCTTGTCATCATCTGTTTCTCCATCTAACATTTCGGCTCTTACCAGTTTCGATTTATCTTTTTCCTCTCTTTATTCTAAAACTCATGGGGCATAATAATTGAAAGGGGAAATGTGACAAATTCTGTAATTATAAGGGTTTCAGCTTCTATGATATAGTACATATACGCTCAACAATGTTTTAGTTTATAGAATATCAATTAAATATATTCTATGAAAATTACGAGCATACTACAGGGAAAATGAATTAATTAATTCTATATATTACCATTTACATAAGACTGCAATTCTACAGTTGATCTAAATCAGTTTCCAGGTTATAACTTATATATATAATAAAAGGTTCTCAAAAGAGTTGAACGCTGTTTCCAGCTATCTCTTTCATTATAAGTCAAAGTGGTGTATATATGTATGTATGCATATGTACGTTTGTATGTATATGCACGTTTATGGCTCGCCACTTTAGCCTGCGTGGATATCCACCCACCACCATCCACACCGCCCTTGCCAGAGCACGTTCTGTGGACCGTGCATCTGCTCTCTCCCCCCGAACCCGCCCTGCCGTTTCCCGCCTCCCTTTTCCCCTCACCTACCATCCCACCACCCTACCCCTCCAAGCTCCATTCTCCGAGCTTTTCGGCGCCTCCAGTCCGACCCCTCCACCTCCCACATCTTCCCTAATCGACCCCTCCCCTCCTTCAAACGAGCTCACAACCTACGGGACCTCTTGGTCCACAGCTTCTTCCCCAACCCAACCTCCCAACCTGGCTCGTTCCCTTGCTCTCGCCCACGCTGCCGCACTTGCCCTTACCTCTCCAACACCACTCTCCTCACCAGCACCCATCACCGACTCTTCCGTATCACCGACTCCTTCACCTGCACTTCTACCAACATCATCTATTGTATCTCCTGCTCTTTCTGCCATTCTCTGTACATCGGACAAACGGGGCGCCGCCTGGCCGACCGATTCGCGGAACACCTCCGAGACATCAACGTTGGCAATGACACCCCGGTGTCACACCACTTCCGTTTTGCCAGCCACTCCTTGCAGCAAGACCTGTCCGTGTTTGGATTGTCCATGCACAGGGGCCATCCAGACTCCCGTTTGCGCCGTGAACAGGGATTAATCTTCTCTCTTCGCTCCTTTGCGCCACATGGGCTCAACTCCCCTCCCCTCTTCATCTAACCCCCTCCTCCTGCATCTCTCCCCCACCCTCCCTCCTACCACCCCTACTCTTTCTCTCCTCTCTTTTACTCTCTCTCACTCTCTTCTCTCGTACTACCCCCTCTCTCACTCTTACTCTCTACACTCTTACTCTCTTACTCTCTCACTCTTACTCTATCACTCTCACTCTCTTCTCTCTTTCCCTCTCTCGCACTCTCTCTCACTCTTGCTCTCTACACTCTTACTCTCTTACTTTCTCACCCTTACTCTCTCACTCTCTTCTCTCTTTCCCTGTCTCTCACTCTCTTTCTCTTCCTCTCTTTCCCCCCATACCCACCTTCCACCTCTCTCACATCCACCTTCCCTCTCTTATACCAACACTCTCTCCTCTCTGCCTCTCTTTCTCTCCCCTCCCATACCCACCCTCCCCCTCTCTTACATTCACCTTCCCCTTCCCCCGTCATCGTCAACACCCCCTCATAAGCTCATCCCACCTCACCCCAACGCACTCCTACTCTACCTTCCCACTCCACCCCATCCAATTCCTTACACCCACCACCCACCCCTACCCACATACTCCACCCCTACCTCTACCCCACCCTCAGCCTAACCCACACTCCACCCATGCCTTCCCCACCTCCCAACACCCTCACATCACATCACACCAATACCCTCGCATCATATCACACCAATACCCTCGCATCACACCACGCACAAACTACAACTGACCAACTCCTTTCTCCCCTCCCCATTTTCACACTACATACGTCAAGATCACCAGCATTCTATCTCCCACACACAGCCCCTCGTTCTTCGATCACCGTTTGTTATCTCCCCCTTTTCTTAGCTCTCCTGAAAAAATAATTTCTAACTTCCGGCCAGCCATTATTATGATTGACCGTTGACTGAACAGTATTCAAATTTTTTCTCCGTGTTTTTCTCCTTGTCTCCGTATTCTTTCTGTTGAAGAGCGTAGCTCGAAACGTCAAAGACTTTCCGTATTCCCGAGCGTCATACTAATACATCCTTTTGTTATTTACACCACCTGTCCTCGTCTGTTGTTTTTTCGTACATTCTCCCATATATATATATATATATATATATATATATATACAAACACACACATACATGTATATACATACTTGGAGACAAAGACATAGCGGGTATCATGGGAGAAAATGTACAAAACTGATAAATATACGTTATTCCCTATTTATAACATAAACATTACGACAGAACAGAGCTAGAGTAAAGTTTCAATAAAACTATTCTATCAATTTAATATTTCAAAGCGTTCTTGTCCACAGAGAAACATCTGATAATGACATGCTCATAGCAATATTCATGAATATACTAAATAAAGTAAACGGTGTGCCTACAGGTATTATATATCTCGTGAAACAGTTCCTATTACATGGTATCTCTCTTAAGACAGTTTTACAAAATCTTAATCAGTTGTACCCTACTTAATCAGTTGTACCCTACTTAATCAGTTGTACCCTTCTTTCTGCCATTACGAAACTGATTCCAAAGGGAATAACATTTCGAGAAATTCACTTCAGACGTCTGACTTGCAACAGAGTGGTTCATTGCTAATTGATGTCGGGTTCAGCCAGAACTAGTGAAGTTTTCTTTTCTCATTAACAAAATCCATCAGACATCAAATTTCAGCAACACAGACTCAATCCGTTCAAAGTGTGCAAAGACAACACTCACCACACTTTCTACTGCACCTTCATAATTCAAATGAATACATTAAAGTGTATAAGGTGTATCGTCTTAAAGAAATTCAGAATAATTCTATATTTCCTATGTATACTTTACCTATATTGTATTGTGAATATTTGATCAGTAACGTAGAAATAGCGAGTTTGAATGTTTAAAAATAGCGACGCTGCAAAGGTATATAATAGATGCATTGTAAAAACAGTTTATCGTGGTGATGATGGACATTAGAATACAGAGAATATGGTGAAATGATACACAGAATTTATTTGCTGATATACATTAAGGTTTTCTGCTCCAAAGTGGGTTATGCTGTTTTAAATTGAAAGATAAATCAAGTACAAACAGCATGATTATAAATCAAGTTGGCGAATAACTGGACGAATTCGACTGTTAAGTGGATACCATTTCAATGGATTATGTTTAAAATATTAGTTTCTACATAGAAGAGTTATATAATATAGGGACTGTCTTCACATGTATTAACTATTTATTCCTTGTGAATGATTCAGTCATGTTTACTTACGTAAGGTTTGTTTATCTGTATCCTTCTAAATATTTTCAGATAGTTTTATACTTACATTACACAAAATGAGATATCTGTGAGTGTGTATGTAAAATGTATGTAAGTATGAATGGATGGATTGATGAATGGAGAGAGGGATTCAAAGTCGTGCTTGTCTAGCTAGTGACTCCTGAATACTTATGATGAACTGAAGCAACTACATCGAGGAAGAGCCAATAAATAATACACGGCTGCTAAGTTTAGTTTAAATTTAGCAATATTTCGTGAGGTGATGAAAAGCTTTGAGCACAAATGCAATCTAATCTCTAACACAATTCCACTGTCTCAGAGGTATCTTGTAGGTCTAAACCCTACGTTATGGGTATTCACTTCAAGCCAATTTGAAACCACAAGATATACAAACACAAAACATTTCCTAGTAATGGTAACAATTATGGAATATAAACTGCAACCGTGGTACACCAGGTTCTAACAGAGAGGATTTAAGAACATTATATCATATGGACAATTCAAACGGATGTCATACATTGAAACATTTAAGTGGGGGAGCCAATTTAGAATCTTCTACGTACTCAATCGTGTTGTAAAAGGAAAAGCAACCAGTATGTCCCTTAAATATCTGTTTGTGTTTTATATATGGGATTTGCTGGATATTCCATTCTTTGATTTGAATAATGATCTGTTGGTCAATGCTCGAACAATTTTGGTCACGATCCTACTTGATTAGTGATGATCTGAGGTTAAATATCCTCCACCTCCACCAACAACACTGACAACAACAGCAAATATAGCAATACTTATAACAACAATAATAAACTACATCAGCCTAATCATTTCTCAACGGATGAGGTGTCCTTGCAGCAGGAAGAATGTTTACTTGAAGTCTGTGTAGAAATATCTGGTTCAGCGATGGGAAACTTGTTTTCTCTTAAATCAGTTCACCGTAAAATTATAACTATTTAATGGATAAATTTTGACTGAAGCAGGAACAAATTTGGAATATTATGAAATAAGTCGTTCACCAGTTTCCAGGGATTGCAGATTATTTCTGGGGAAATAAAGTAAGGATACATAAATATACTACAGTTCTATATTTAAGAGATATGGAATTATGTACATTATTTACATTATTTACAACTGACGGATATTTACCCTCATCTTGTTTGTCGTTAACACAACGTTTCGGCTGATATGCCCTCCAGCCATCATCAGGTGTCTTGGGGAAATTTCGAACCTGGGTTCTCATTCCTTTTCATCCTTTCAGAGTCAGGAAATTAATTACCAGCTAAACACTGGGGCCGATGTAAACAACTTATCCACTTCCTTAAAATTGCTGGCATTGTAACAAAATTTGAAACCATAATTAAGATTGATAAGGTTAACTAAAATTCTTGCGGCAGTGTCTCAGCCGGAGACAAGCGAGGCAGACGAGTGTGAGAATAAAAATGTAAAAGTATGAACTATACTTTTATAGAGTAAGTCAAGTGTCACAAGTGCTACATAGAGTATATAAACGAATCTAAACATATTTAAGTAGAGCGAAATGATTCATGTGATATGAGTATGTGATAATAAATATTATAAACATAAAATTGTATTGAATCGAATAATAAATTATACTCTGAAGTGAAGTGTAGAATAAATAAATTTTAGATCATGCGAGGT
>NC_142937.1:36566355-36568855 GCF_046866305.1 Octopus bimaculoides
ATATACATACATATATAATGGTATGCATATATATATATGTGTGTGTGTATGTGTGTCTGTGCGTGTGTGTACATTTATACACGCAGAATCTTCTCTATTACATGCACCAGACTTGAAATTTTGGTGGAAGAGGCAAGTCGATCACATCGACCATAGTACTCAAATGGTACTTATTCCATCGACTCCAAATGGATGAAAGTCATAATCGACCTCGACAGAAATTGAACTTTCAGATACATTTGCAGTTAATTTGAAGATGTATTGCAGAAAAATGCTGCCACGATACCTCGAGTGGTTGTAGGTTAGGTGTTTTTCTCTATTGATATGGAGAGGCAGAGATTTTTCTAAAAACATATTTTGGTAGCTTTAACACCTGATTCTTCTTTTCCCATAAGCTGTGATTTCACTTGATTTCAAAAATTACTATTTTGGTGTCTTCTGTGAATCACAGGATTCTTTTTTACTTACTGTCTGTGTCTACAA
Source organism: Octopus bimaculoides (assembly GCF_046866305.1). Taxonomy (NCBI): domain Eukaryota; kingdom Metazoa; phylum Mollusca; class Cephalopoda; order Octopoda; family Octopodidae; genus Octopus; species Octopus bimaculoides. Next base: position 36,566,839 of record NC_142937.1, read on the forward strand.
ACACCCTGAGTATTATTACGAGCAAACTTGTACCGTCACTACTACAACTACTACCACAACAACAACAAATACTAGTACTACTACTACTATTCTCAGGCACACACACACACACACACACACACACACACACACACACACTTAAAACGTGATATCCTGTTAAAAAATACCAGTCACCCGTTATATGTGCTTGTCCTTGCACCATGCATCTGGTACCTTCAAACTTCACCTTGAACAGTGCTAAATCTTCTCCCTTCAAATCCAAAAACCATTTCAACTGAACACACTCCCTCGTTCCAGCAGCATTTTCCACACACCTTTGCAAAAAAATTAACACATGCACATACACACACAGACACACATTCATATTTACACACACAAACACATACGTACACAAAATGCAATACCAACGCACTCACACACTTCTCGCCTCGCCTCTACTACTGCTTTACGCATACATCACTCACATAAACACAAACACACGCACACAGAAAGTAAAACACACGCTCACTCTGGCAATTTTCGCCATCTCCTGTCTTTAAAATTTACTATATCTCTCCCTCTCCATTTCCGGTCACATCAGCCATGTAACCACATACGTCCGTTTCTTGGACACTTTTCCTTTTCTTCGGATATTTCTTCTATCCTCTTTCTGATGAAAAGCCATGCTCGAAACGTTATACCTTCCCTCTTTTTTTTTCCTTTTTGAAGAGAGTATCCATCTAATGCATTCCATGTGTACGTGCTTTTGAATTTTGATTATTATATGTATACGTGTATATATGTTAAAAACGGAATATGATCGAGCAGACAATATGTGGTATTTAGAGCATTTAGTTATAGTAAATATTCTACACAGTATTCAAAGTATAATTTAAATATTATAAAGTGATACCATATGCTTTGCATGTTCATTCTCTGTTTCTATAATATATATATATATATATATAAATTAAGCTATTTAAGCTAATCGTGTGCATACGTGCATATATATGTATGTATACGTCCGTATATGTAAGTATACTGTTTATATACATGTATTTGTATTTATGTACTTGAGTATATTTCACTGATGAAGGCAGAGCATTTATGCAAAGCCAGAAATCCAGGATTTGAAATTATCTTATTATTTTTACTGGTTTATTTGGTCTTCGTCTTCGCTAATCGTGCCTTACGGACATTTATTGTGGTTTTTGGAGTCAGGTTTTGACTGCTATTTTTTTCAGCGTGGTGGTATCTCTTGATACCCTGTATTATAATTTTAAATAATTATTACCTTTGATGGTTTTTATTCCCATGCTGACCACTTGATAAGATCAATATTTTAAATACCGATCTTATCCTTATTTATATATATATATATATATATATATATATATATATATATATATATATATGTACTTTTACTTGTTTCACTCATTTGACTGCGGCCATGCTGCAGCATCGCCTTTAGTCGAACAATTCGACCTCAGGACTTCTTCTGTGTAAGCTTAGTACTTATTCTATTGTTTGTGTGTCTGTGTTTGTCTCCCCTTCATCGCTTGACAGCCGATGCTGGTTTAGGTCCCCATAACTTAGCGGTTCGGCAAACGGAGTTGATATAGATAGATATAGATATACATACATACGCTCATACGCCACGCTGCAGCTTGGTTGCCATCAACCAAATTGCATTTAAAAATCCTTTGGTAGATCTGGGCTGATATAATGCAAGCCAACTGCGAAAAGTATCACAGAGTGGGACACAAGGCCGTACCAAAATTGTTAACAAAGCGAACTTCGTGTTTTCACTAATATGTGCTCTGATAAAAAAATATATATTTCTCCTATATAGGCGAAAGCGTGGCTGTGTGGATAGGTGCAGGCGTGGCTACGTGGATAAGCACAGACGTGGTTGTGTGGATTGGCGCAGACGTGACTATGTGGTAAGAAGCTTGGTTCCCAACTACATTGTTCTGCGTTCAGTCCAACTGCGTGGCATCTTGGGCAAGTGTTTTCTAGTATAGCCTCGATCCAACCT